>NW_026652282.1:74794628-74826634 GCF_009828535.3 Hylobates moloch
AGACAGGGAGGGAGGGAGGGAGGGAAAATGAAAAGGAAAGGTAAGAAAGAAAAGAAAAAAGTGTTTAAAACTTGAGAAAAAATGTCCACAATCACTGCGGCAGGAAAGAGGGTGTGAGGCAGTGGTCATGAACTGAGTCTGAAAATACTCCATCACAAAAATCAACTTTATTTTAATAATTAGATTAAGAATGACATCAAAACTGTGAATGAAGAATATCAACATAGGGATAGCACATCTCTTACAAACCTGATACCAGTAATACATCACTTTTGCAATAAGCAAAATATACGCACATAAAATAACAAAGAAAACAATTAAAAAAATAGAAATGGTGATCATATTTATATTCACTTTAAATTATCTGAGAAACCTCATGTAACTGTAAGCAACGTTAAAATCATGTATTTTAAAATGGTCATTATCACATCGTCCAAAATATGTGGTCCCATATTAAGTAACACTAACCAGGTTTTGATAATTCTAGCATATTTCAAATCATTCACTGCATTTCTGGCTCATGTTAAATTGAGAAGTCAGTGCTTTTATGAGCTATCTTACAGGTACAAAGAAGATATATCTTCATACAGTTAGTATATTGCTACTTCTCATGACCTTTTGCATGTTTTTCCTAAATAAATTGGTTTGCCTCTTGATTAAAATGAAATATCAAAGTCTGTTCAGATTATAAGGTTACTTTATTATAATAGATTTTTAATTTCTAATTTTCTTGTTTCTACAGAGAGAACTTTGAATTTGTTACCCTACGAATTGTGAAAAACACACACACATTTTAAAAAAATTAATGGATTCATCTTTCTTGATTAACAAGCAAATGTACATATAAAAATGTGGTGACGTGAATATTTTTGTTAAAACATAAGAAAAATGAGCAAACAAAGCTCTCCATTCTGTATTAAGAGCTTTTACAAAGAATCTTTCTGTAGTGGTACATGACCTGAAAAATAGAAGAACAAATATAATGGTTCGCTCTGGGAGTAAAGTTAATAACTAGGAGCCTGATTTTGCCATTGATTTTATTTTTGACCTCAGATAGTTTCTGGTCTTCTCTCTTCTCTTCATTTCATATATTAACTGGAAATAAATTACTAAACCATTTTCAAGCCTTTTCTGAAGAGCACTTGATTCAGGTATATGTAATACACAGTTATGTTTATTTTGTTATTATTTTTTCAAGTCATTTTTGTTATTTTTACTTTTACCTTGGATTTGTATGTGTGTGTGTGTGTGTTTGTGCATTTTCAAACAGACAGCATTTTCAATATTCATTTGTATTGAAAAATCATTCACATATATTTTCTGTATATATTTTGGTTTGATTCATAGAATAAGTGTTCCACAAAAGTGCCTTAGCTCTTTAACAGGTACTCATTTAAGTGAACACCACTGTAATTTGTTAGTCTCCTGTGATGATTCAAGATGTTCCTCACATTCTGGTTTAAAGTTTTAAAAGGAATAATTTGCATATATTTTTAGAGTTGAACATGCTGAGATTTAGAGAATAAGATGTTGTCTAATAACACATTCATTACATATACTAGTTTTAAGAATCATTTTTAAGTTCAAATTTTAACATAATGCAAGGTAATAACTATGTTGAGAGCTACTACTGCAGTTCAGATGCTTTTACTTTAATATCTCTTATGCGATTTGCAAAGACACTTTTTTGAAAACAAAGCCTGCTACTGGATCTACTAAAGAAATTTATTATTTAAAAGCGACTGTGTCTCACATTAGTATATCACAAGATTCCACATATTTTCAATATCTTTTATGGAATAGAATTTTGAAAGTTCTACCTTAAGACTTTTTCTAGTCAATTTTCAGTAACTTGAAAAACATCTAAAACAATTCTAAGAAAGGAAATGTCACCTTTACTAACACTTTTCTCCAAATGCATTTCTTCCAAAGTCATTTCTAATTAATATATATATTTGTAATTATACATTTAATGTATGCCCATTTTAGAAAAGTAGAAAATAAAAACGTATAAAGAATACAATCTAACAACAGAGAAATTGGCACATATAATAATTTTGCATATATTTCCCATTATATTTCCATTAAAATACGTTGAAATAATTGGATCTATGCTCCGCATGCAGTTTGTTTATTGAAAACTTGCATAAACAAGATCATTGTCTGGGACTTTGTCCCTGGTTCCTGAGAGGTAACCTCTAAACCCCTGGAGTCTTTCAAATGATAGAAGGTTTTTGTTATTCATTGTGGGATCTGGAACCAACCTAAGTTTATGCTAATGAGGTGAATCATGTCAGAACACTAAATAGTTTATGGTAACAAAATGACCAGCAGAATGGGGGCTGGTCATAAAAGAAAAAGCAAACACCATCAGAGAGTTGGGGCTTTGGGCTACTTGGTGTCTTTGTCTAACCTCCAGAGAATGGAATGAGGCTGAAGATTGAGCTCAAATAACCAATTATTTGGTCAGTCATACCTATATAATGAAGCCCTCCAAAAATATGGAAACTAAAGCTCAGGTGAGTTTTCTTGGCTGGCAATGCACTGTGGAAACCAAAATTAAAATTCTAAGGCCCCAAACCATCTGAATGGACTTCCTCCTCAGACAGGGCTCTTCAAATTTAACTTGAAAGACTGGTTCAGGCCATGATCAAAAATAGGGGTCAGACATCCTTATTATACCTCTCTGGCATTAATATCAACACAGATTTTAAGTCTGATAAAAAACATTTTACAACCTATTCTCTCTAAAGCCCGCTACCTAGAGGCTTCATCTGCATGACAAAACGTTCACCTCCACAACCTTATTGCAACCCAGACATTCCTTTCTATTGATCTCAGGTATTTGGATAAACTCAGCCAATTGCCAATCAGAAAAATTTTAAATCTCCCTATAAGCTAGAAGACGCCCCACTTCAAGTCCACTTTTCTGGACCAAACACAAGTATTTCATAAATGTATTTGATTGAAGTCTCATGCCTCCCTAATATGTATAAAACTAAGCTGCATCCTGACCACCTTGGGCACGTGTTCTCAGGACCTCCTGAGGGCTGTATCATGGGCCATGGCCACTCATATTTGACTCAGAATAAATCTCTTCAAATATTTTACACAGTTTGACTCTCTCCACCGATAATAATTTGGCACCCAAACACGTGGGGCCTCAGAGAAGACTCAGGACTCCAAAGGAGTTGCCCAAACTCAGAGCTAAGGTATCAGCAGGGACCCACTGAAGCCTGCACGACTTTGAGCTTCTCCTCTGGTGGAACTGGTAAGTCCTCCTGAGCCCAGAACCTCCCTTTGATTAAAGGTCTTTGATTTATTCTGAGCTTTTATTTTTGCTCTTCTAGGAAGTTGTTGTTTAAGGATCTTAATTCTAGTTCAGAGGTGCATTTTGAAGGGTCTTCTCCATTGCTTTTTCTTCCGAAATTAATCTTGATTTGGCTTGGCTGGGCTCATTTGCATGAGGAATTGCACTGTTGTTTTCATAGGTAAATGAGAGACTGAGTTTACTTAGCTTGGAAAAGAAAGGGCATTTTCTTCCTTCCAGCTGAAAGGCACCCTGGGTTACTGGGAGCCTCCTGGGATTGTCTGGGGTGTTGACCCTCCGTGATTTACAACAGCCCTACAGGGAACCCCCAATGAAATTAGTTCAAAATAGGCTCGTCCTGGAACTGTATACAGGAGCTGGTCGCTTCATGCTTTGAGCCCTGCTGAAGGGGCTTAGACCTCTGGAGAGGAAAAGATACATGTAAGAGGGCAGCAATGACTCAGTGGTAATTTTACAGGGTATCTGGGGTGTCAATTTTGCTTACTGGAAACCTCTATGGCCGCAGTGCCTTTGCCTGAGTTTTTGTCCTACCTCCAGGAATAATGAGGTACGCAAACAAGTGAAAGGTGAAGAAGAAGAGTTTTATTTAATGTTAGAACAGCTCAGAGGAGTGGGTAGCTCCTCTCTATAGGCAGGTTGCCCAGTGAAACGTTCAGATCTTAGCAGAGAGGAGGCTCTAGAGAGGGTGACTCCTCTCTGCAGCAAGTCATTTTGACATTGCTGCAGGTCTCTGAAGCTCTCAACAGAGAGGGTAGCACCTCTTTGCTGGTGGGTTGTCTCTGCAGCTCTCAGCAGAGACGGTACTCCTCTCTGCAGCTGGTCATCCCATCATCTCCAGCCATCAGCAGAGAGGGTACTCCTCTCTGCAGCTGGTTGTCTCTCCGTCCTCTGCTCTCTTCATCCTCTGGCCATCCTCTGCCCTGCTCTGGCTGAGCCCAGGGCTTTTATAAACCTCAGAGGGAAGGAAGTGCATGCTGACTGGTCCATGGGCAGCCATGGGTGGGCCCAGGAGAGGCACCATGAGCCCCCACTCCAGTCCTCAGGACTGGTAGCCCAGCCCCCAGCCTTCATGCCCTCCCTGGCCTGAATGTGGGGCCTTACTGGGGACCAGTCCTCTTCTGCCCAGAAATCAGTTTGCCTCCTGCTGTCATTCATGGCCCCCGGGGCTCAGCCCAAAGCCTGCTTTGAAATTGGAGCAGGTGCCGGGAGAGGAGAGTGGTCAGGCAGGTGGAAGCAGACACCCCTGAGCCTGCAGGGATGAGGGGGTCCTTCCTGGGGCCTCTGAGGGTGCAGGCTGCAGAGACGCCTGGGTCCTGTGCCTAGGAGGGCAGCCGCAGCTGCACCTGGGAGCTCCCGCCCCACCAACTGAAAAGGGGTAGGGCTCCCTCCCTCTTGTCACCCGGCTCCTGCCTTCTTCCTGGAGCAGAAGGCCTAGGTCTGCAGCCACAGGTGCATAGGCTGCAGCTGCACCGGGAAAGCAGATCTGGCCTGTTCTTGGCTCCGCCAAGAGCACACGGAGGCTTGGATCCGTAGCTGCAGTTTGGGTAGGTGTAGCCCCGCCCAGGAGGCTGGGGCTCCTGCTTGCTCTGTAAAGGCGGCCTGGGTCTGCAGCTGCCCTTTGGGGTTTGGGCAGCTGAAGTAGCACAAGGAGCTCCCTTCCCAACTCAGAAGGAGCAGGGCTTGAACTCGCTCTGTAGAGTGTGTAGGCCCAGCTGGGTTTCCCTGCTGCAGCCGGCATGATGGCAGCAGCCAATGCCATCACTAACACACATTTCAACCCACTCCACAAAAGCCCTAGGCCACAGCTCGCTCGGTTCCTTCTTAAAAAAAAAAAAAAGAAAGAAAAAAATGTGGGAAACAATCTAAGAATGGGGAAAAAAACCAAACCAAAACAAAACAAAACAAAAAGAACGACCCCCTTTTGGGCACTCCATTGGTTTTATGACGCCTCTACTTGCCAGAGTTCATATAAAATGGAAGTATTATGGCCTTTGTGCACATTTACATTGAGGAAAAATACCCCTAAGGTAGATCTGCAAACTATAGAGTTCCTAAGTTCTGTTTTTCTCTATTTTTCTTTTCTGCCTGCTTTAAATCTGCTGTTACTTTTTCTACTGCCATAAAAACCATTGTTTGGATTTAACAGGTTTTTTTTTTTTTTTTTTGCGCAAGCTGGTGAATTTGTATTTATCTCATGGTTAAAGTTCTGAAGTAAAAGCTATAGGATCTCTGTGTGTGTGCGTGTGTGTGTGTATTTAAAATGCCTTTATAATTTCTATAATTACATGTTTAATTGACAATTAAATCCATTTTAATTTTTTTCTAGCACACCAGACTTTTTTTCTTTGTAAATTTTGGTATCTGATTTTGACCTAAGATTTGTTTCTTTTAATATTCAGAGTTAAGGCTATTTAGCTGACAACTGCCTAATGTGGTGAATCAGGTTATCAAGAATTTGAAAGCCTATGGTAGGAGAAAAAAAAAAGAAAAAAGAAAAGGGGTCTTATGAATCTATAAGATTCATCATGCCTAATATGTCTATGTATTTATGTGTTGTGTGAATAATATTTCACTACTAAAAATATATAAAAGTGCTCTAATTAATTGGCTTAAAAAATAAAAGCATCTAAATCAAATACTTAAAAGAAAAGGCTAACTAAATGCTTTTTCAAGTTCACATGACTGAAGTAAAATCTTTAATAAATAAGTTGGCTTTAAAGTTATAGGTAAAATATGTATTAGTCCGTTTTTATGCTGCTGATAAAGACATACTTGAGACTGGGAAGTAAAAGAGGTTTAATTGGACTTACAGTTCCACATGGCTGGGGAGGCCTCAGAGTCATGGCAGGAGGCAAAAGACACTTCTTACATGGTGGCGGCAAGAGAAAATGAGCTAGAAGCAAAAGTGAAAACTCCTGATAAGCCCATCAGATCTCATGAGACTTATTCACTGTTACAAGAATAACACAGGAAAGACCGGCCTCCATGATTCAATTATCTCCCCCTGGGTCCCTCCCACAACACGTGGGAATTCTGGGAGATACAATTCAAGTTGAGATTTGAGTGGGGACACACCCAAAACATATCAAATAATATTAGAAATTTCTTAAGAATCGGTAGCATTTTTGTTTGCATTTGTTGATCAAGTGGTTTCATGCTTATTCCTGTAGAATACGATACGATTTGCCATAAGGGTTATATAAGTATAAAACCCAGCCCAAGACACAGTGATCTTTGCTTGTGTAATTTTTGATAAATAAGACATGGAATGTTGTTGGTTTAATGAAAACAGCTAAATCTTGAAGTATTGGTAAAAAATACCATTATATTTAACTTTAAGGTTCTTAAGTAAATACTTGAAATTCACAGATGTAAAAACAGTTAACAAAGAAATAACTTTAAATACTGACTATCACAGTTTTTGTAAGTAATCTAGGTAAATGATTAATATTGAATAAATTAATCAGTTAAATGTAATTTAATAAATGCTTGTAAACAAACTTGTCATAATTTAGGATCTGAAAGTTATTAATTGATATCAGGTATCTGAGTAATTTCCAATTTAAAAATTATAGAAAACCATTTTTTAAAAAAAGTTCTTATTAAAAGGCAAATATCTTTGTCTAATTCAAGGCTTATTTAAAGGTTATGTATAAAACAAAGTAAAAGTTACCATAAAATAAGAGATATAAAGAAAATTAAAGATATAAAGAGGTATTTCTGGAGAAGATGTGAACCCTGAAAATCTGAGACAGGTCTCAGTTAATTTAGGAAGTTTATTTTGACAAGGTTGAGAACGTGCACACAGGACACAGCCTCAGGAGGTCCTGATGACATGTGCCCAAGGTAGTCAGAACACAGTTTGGTTTTATAGATTCTAGGGAGACATGAGACATCAATCAACATATGCAAGATGAACTCTGGTCCAGTCTGGAAAGGTGGGACAACTCAAAGCAAAAGCAGGATGACTCAAAGTGGAAAGTGGAGAAGGGGCTTCCAGGTCATAGGTAGATAAGAGACAAATGGTTTTATTCTTTTGAGTTTCTGATTACTCTCTCCAAAGCAGGCACTCAGGTATGCATTTATCCCAGTGAGAAGAGGGGTGACTTTGAAAAGATTGAGAGGCAGGTTGGCCCTAAGCAGTTCCCAGCTTGACTTTTCCCTTTAGCTTAGTGATTTGGGGACCCCAAGATGTTTTTCCTTTCACATTTTCTCCCTTTTTAAAAATTTTTTAGAGAAAGCATTTTAGAAGAAAATGAGTCTCTGGTCTCAGGTTTCTTCTGATCTCACATAGCTAGGATGGTTTATTCCTAGAAAGGTAGGTCATGAGTTATTAGGAAAGCTCGTTTTTATCAGGTTGTGAAGTCATGTCCTAGGAAGAGAACACAGGGGAAGGAAGGAATAAAAACAACAAACAAAAGAACAATACTGGAAAATCAATATAGGTCACAAAACTCTGAAGTCCATTCATCATTAGGCAGGTGTGAAAGTGGCTTATGTATGTAAATAGGCTGCTGTTATTTTCTTCTAAAATTTAAGTTGTCTAGCTATAGTTTGTAGGGCTTAATGAAAGCACAGCTTAGTTTTCAATGATTTCAAGTTGGGAAAAATTGGGGGGAAAGGAAAAGAAAGAAGAAAAAATGAAAATATTATTTTAGAGATTTGTTGCCAGGAAAAATTATAATTCAGCCCAAACTGTAGAAAATAATAAAAAGTGAAAAACATTAGACAAGACTAGAATCTAACAACAGGTGTATTGTAGTTTTTGAAACATAATTTTTCTCTCTCCTGTTTCCCATTTTTACTAAAGACGAATCACGGCAGAATCAATTTGCTTTATTATACTTGGCCAGATTATTTGTATAAAGTGCAGCAAGGATAATTATTTTTTATACAGGCTTATTTACATTGGCTTTGATGGAACTTTGTTCAATAGAAAAAATCTCATGAGACTTTTTTTCTTTTTTTGATGTTAAAAGCATTTATTTATTTTACTTTAATTCTTCTAAAAAAATGGGATACATGTGCAGAACATGTAGGTTTGCCATTCAGTAATATTAAATACATTCACATAATTGTGCAATCAATCTGTTAAGTTTTTTCATCTTGCAAATCTGAAACTCTATACCCAGTAATTACAACTGCCCATTTTTCCCTTCTTGAGCCCCTGGCAACCATCGTTTTACTTTATGTTTCTATAAATTTGACTAGTCCATGTGCTTCATTTAAGTGGAGCTATATGGTATATGCATTTTTGTGACTTGTGTATTTTGCTTAGCATAACATCCTCAAGGTTCATCTATGTTGTGTAATGTGTCAGATTTTTTTTTTAAGGCTAATATTTTATTATATGGACATACCACATTTTGTTTAATCACACATTCATATGACATTAAGATTGCTTCACCTTTTGTTAATTATAAATAACACTGCTATAAATGTGGGTGCACAAATATCTCTTTGAGATCCTACTTTAAATTCTTTTGGATATATACTCAGAAGTGGTATTGCTTAATCCTATGGTAATATTTGTAATTTTTTGAGGAATCACCATAATGTGTTTCACAGTGGCTGTACGACTTTCCATTCCCACCAACAGTGCACAGGTGATCTGATTTTTCCACATCCTCATCAATGTTTGTTACTTTTTGTTTTTCTTTTTCTCTTTTTTTTTTTGAGAGGGAGTTTCACTCTTGTTGCCCAGGCAACAAGATTGTGCAATGGCACAATCTTGGCTCACTGCAACCTCCACCTCCTGGGTTCAAGCGATTCTCCTGCCTCAGCCTCCCAAGTAGCTGGGATTACAGGCATGCACCAATATGCCCAGTTAATGTTTTGTATTTAGTAGAGATGGGGTTTCACCATGTTGGTCAGGCTGGTCTCGAACTCCTGACCTCAGGTGATCCACCTGCCTAGGCCTCCAAAAGTGCTGGGATTACAGGCATGAGCCATCGCGTCCAGCCACTTTTTATTTTCTTTAAAATAGCTATTCTGATGAGTGTGAAGTAATATCTCATTGTGGTTTTGGTTTGCATTTCCTTAGTGACTGGTGATATGATCATCTTTTCTTATGGTTGTTGGCTTTCTTTATCAATTTTTTATTCTATATACATTTTTCTCCTTTTTGAATTTGTTCCAAATGTATTTATTCTATGTACATTTTTCTCCTTTTTGAATTTGTTCCACATGTATTTATTAATTATTGATTATCTTAGGATTTTGTAGGGTTTGGGGCACTTATGTGACTCAAAGTAAGATATTATCTGGGTGGTACACTAAATTATTTTATGAATATATTAGTCATCTGGGTAAACCTGCTTCAAAATATATTTAACCTTATAGTTTTAAGGCCGTGTTCTATACAGTGATTTCTAACATTCCCAGTATGAATATGCTTATTTTATTTTACTTACTATGAAAATATGTTTTAAAATATAAATATTGCTGTGGTTTGAATATGTATTCCAAAGTTTATGTGTTTGAAACTTAATCCCCAAATTTATATGTTGATCATGTATAGATGGATGTAGGGCCTTTTGGAGGTAATTAGGGTTAGATGGGGTCCTGAGTGTGAGATCCTCATGATGGGTTAGTGACTTTATTGGAAGATAAGGAGAGACCTGAGCTGACACACTCTTGCTCTCTGGTGATGTGATGCCCTCCACCATTTTACAATTCAGCAAGAAGGCACCTACCAGATGCCGGTGCCATGCTCGTAGATGTCCCAGGCTCCAGAACTGTGAGCTAAATAAAAGTATTTTATATATAAATTATCTAGTCTATGGAATAATGTTATGGCAACAGAAAATTACTAACAAATGTATTTAGAGAATAAGGTACAAACTCAGGTATCCCATGAAAAAACGAATGTTAACTCTCTTAGTCTTTTTAGGCTGGTGGGTAGCTCATATATGACAGAAATTTGTTTCTTACAATTTTAGAGAGGGGGGGTGCTGTCCAAGATGAAGGCATCAGCAGATTTGGTGTCTAATGAGGGCCCACTTCCTCATAGATGGTCACCTTTTCACTGTAAACTCACATACCAGAAGTGATGGGGAATCTCTCTTGGATCTCTTTTATAAGGGCACTAGTCTCATTCATGACAGCTTTGCCCCCGTACCTCCTACTACTATAAACTTGAGGGTTAGGATTTGAACATATGAATTTTGCGGAGAATACAAACATTCAAATCATAGCATTTTTCCCTGATCCCCCTGAATTTTTGTCTTCCTTACCTACAAAATACATTCATGACATCACCAAAGCCCTAAAAGTCTTCACTTCTTCCAGCACCAACACAAAACTGTAAAGTACGAAGTCTCATCTGAATATCATCTAAATTGTTTGTGGGTGAAATTCAAGGTAAGTTTTATTCTGTGAAACATTGCTCTCCAACTGTGAAATTGTAAAATCAAACATGTTATGTGCTTCCAAAATACAGTGGTTAAACAGACATAGGATAAGCGTTCTTATTCCAAAATGGAGAACTATAAGAGAATAAAAACTAATAGTTTCCAAATAAGTCTGAAATACAACAGGACAAATAATATTAAATTTTACAGCTTGAGAATAATCTTCTTTGGTTTAGTGCTTGCCCTCTAGGCCAACTGGAAATTGGAGATGGGCATAACTTCCAGACATACTGGGGCAGGGCCCAACCTTCTGGACACACTGCAGTTGGGATCCTGCCTTTTAGATACACTGGGATGTGTGGACCTGCCCCAATGCAATGGGTGGCCCCACCACTATGTTAGATTTCTGTAGTCATCCCAATTCCGATGTGAATTTGTGTTTGAGTTGTATGCCCATGGATCCCCCAGGCTGGAATCATGGATGGGATTAATGTCTATAAAAGGCTTCAGAGAGCTGCCTCTTTCTTTCTGCCCTTTCACCATGTTAGGGCACCTAGACAACATCAACCCTGAGAAGAGGGACCTAAATGGACAACTAACATGCTCGTGCTTTGAACTTCAACTTCTCAGCCTCCAAAATTGTAAGAAATAAATATTATTTATGGATTATGCAATCTGTGGTATTTTGTGATAGAAGCATGAAAGAACCGAGACACTAGGATTATGGTGTTTCCTAGTTTCTGCTTTTTCTTAAATTTGTGTCCAGCAACACATACTCATCACTGGGGGAAAATTTTTCATGTCTGCATTCTCCTTTATGATATTTTCTGTAAATTTCAGTCTTCTCTATTTTTCTTTGTACATTTTTTATTGTGATAAAATGTACATAACTTAAAACTTACTATTTTAACTATTTTTAAGCATATAGTTCAGTGGCATTGAGTGTATTCATATTGTTGTTCATCCATTGCTACATCCATCTCCAGAAATTTTTCTTCCTCTCAGGTTAAAACCCAATATCCTTTAAACAGTAACTCACCATTTTCCCCTACTAACAACTGCTGGGAAGCATTGTTCTACTGTTCTTCTTTATAGATTTGACTACTCTAGTTACCTCTGAGGACTAAGCTCTGATTTTTTATCTTGCCCAAATTCCTTTCTAAGGGGTCTGGGGAGTCATGCCCTGCAAACCATAAATTTTCATTAGATAGGTTTTATTTAACCCTGTATATTGTGACTTGCTTTCCTATCTGACTCTGGCATAACAAGGGAAAAATCTAAGCATTTTACCCCAAAATATATTTCCTTGCCATACCTAGAAATTGCCCTTCAAAGTCTCTTGTGGGAAAAATTCATATTCCATACAGAATATCTTTTCCTCTTTGTTTTCTCTCCTTTCTTTCCGATACAGGTGATAATGACCTAAAAGTCAGGAACCCTTTTAGGTTCAATAAGAAACATTTTACAACCTGCTCTCTCTCTCTCTGAAGTCTGCAGAGAGATTCCTCTGCACAATAAAACTTGGTCTCCACAATCCTTTATCTTAACCTGAACATTCCTTTCCATTAATCCCAGGTCTTCAGATAAACTCAACCAATTGTCAGCCAGAAAATATTTAAATTTACCAATAGCCTGGAAGCCCCCGCTTTGAGTTGTCCCACTTTTCTGAACCAAACCAATGTATTTCTTGAATGTATTTGATGTCTCATGCCTTCTTAAAATATATAAAACCAAGCTGTACCCCAACCACCTTGGGCACATGTTCTCAGGACCTCCTGAGGGCTGTGTCTTGGGCCATGGTCACTTACATTTGGTTCAGAATAAATCTCTTAAAATATTTTACCGAGTTAGACTCTTTTCATCGACACCTCATATAACTCTATTTATTCTGTTGTTACTGGCTTATTTTACTAAGTCTTACACACTGTTTTTAAGGTTCATCTATGTTGTGGTATGTGTCAGAATTTCCTGTCTTTTTAGGATTAACAAGTATTCTCTTTTATGTTTATACCACATTTTGTGTATTCATTCATCTATGAATGAACACTTGCCATGCTTCCATTTCTTGGCTAATGTAAATAACGCTGTCCTAAACATAAATGTGCAAATTTTTATTTGAGCGTTGCTTTAAATTCTTTTGGATATATACTGAGGAATAAAATTGCTTTAATATATAGTAATTCTATGTTACATTATTTGAGGAACGGCCATACTGTTTTCGTAGTGTCTTCGTTGTTTTACATTCCTTTCAGCAGTCCAAAAGGGTTTCACCACATTATTACCAATATTTGTTATTTTCTGTTGTGTGTATGCCTGTGTGTGTGTTTCATACTAGTCATTAAAATGAGTGCTAGTTGGTTTATCATTAAGGTTTACATTTGCATATCTCTAAGGATTCGTTACCATATTGTTTATCCTTACTATTGTATTGGCTATTTTGGATATTCTGCCTTTTCACATAAACTTTAGGATCAAGTTGCTGATAACCACCAAATAAGTAGCAGTGATTATTGGGAAGAACTCACATCTTTAAAATATTTGTCTCCTATCTATGAACAGCAAATATTTCCAAATATATTAAGTTCTTCACTGATTTTGTTCAACAGAGTTTGTAAATTTCCTGTAAAAATCTTGTACACATTTTGCTAGAATTATACCTAAACATTTCATTTTGGAGCGTGCTAATATAATTGGTATTGTATTTTAAATTTCAAGTTGTTCTTGTTTGTTGAGGGTATATAGGAAAGTAATTGTTTTGTATATTAATCTTGCATTATATCCTGCAACCTTGCTATAATCACTAATCAGGCCAGGCATGGTGACTCTTGCCTGTAATTCCAGCTGCTAAGGATGCTGAAGTGGGAATATAGATATCCCTCTCTCTACACACACACACACACACACACACACAATTCCAAGGATGAAACCCACTTGATCATAATAAATTATTTATTTAAATTATTTATTCGACATGCTGTTGGATTGAATTTGCTAGTATTTTGTTGAGGATTTTGCATCTATGTTCATCAAGGGTATTGGTCTGTGCTATCCTTTTTGCTGTTGTTGTTGTTGTTGTATCACTGCCTGGTTTTGGTACAAAGGTGATACTGGATTTGTAGAATAAGCTATAGAGTGATCCCTCCTCTTCAATTTTGTTGAAATTATTTTGGTATCAGTTTTTTTATATACATTTGGTTAAAACTGGCTGTGAATCTGTCTGGTCCTGGCCTTTTATTTGCTGGAAGATTTTTTATTACTAATTTGATTTCATTGCTCAATATTGATCTGTCCAGAGTTTCTATTTCTTCCTGGTTCAATCTTGGAGGTTGTATGTTTCCTGCAAAATGTCCATTTCTTCTAGGTTTTCCAGTTTGTGCATGTAGAGATGTTCACAGGATTCTCTGATGATCTATTGTATTTTTGTGATATCAGATTGTAATGTCACCTTTATCATTTCTTCTCTCTTTTTTTCCTAGTTTAGTCTAGCTCACAGTCAGTCAATATTGTTTTTTCTTTCAAAGAACCAGATATACTGTTTCAAAGAAACAGATTATTTGGATAGTTTTTTTTATTTAATTCTGCTGTGTTCTCTGTTAATTCTTTTTTTCCCCTAGCTTTTGGTTTTGTTTGTTCTTGCTTTTCTATTTTCTTATGATGCAACCCTACGTTCATTGTCCATATCACTATAGTCATTTTGGTCACAATTTAACAAGTCCCTAAGAATTTCCAAATTTTCCCTCATGTTTGTCTTCTTCTGAGCCCTCCACAATCTTCCAACCTCTGCCCATTGTCCAGTTCCAACATTGCTTTGACAGTTTTAGAAATCTCTATAGCAGTGTCCCACTACTTGGTACCAATTTTCTGTATTAGTGTGTTCTCACATTGCTATAAAGAAATACCTGACACTGGGTAATTTATAAAGAAAAAAACTTAATTGGCTCACGGTTCTGCAAGCTGTACAGGTAGCAAGATGCTGAAATCTGCTTGGCTTCTGGAGAGGCCTCAGGAAACTTTTCAGTCATGACAGAAGGTAAAGGGGAAGCAGGCACATCTTACCTGGCCAGAGCAGGAACAAGAGAGAGAGGGAGAAACTGCCACACACTTTTAAACAACCAGGTCTCATGAAAAGTCACTTTCACAAGAATAGCAACAAGGGGATAGTGGTAAACCATTCATGAGCAATGTGATGGTTAATACCGAGTGTCAACTTGATTGGATTGAGGGATACAAAATATTAGCCCTGGATGTGTCTGTGTGGGTGTTGCCAAAAGAGGTTAACATTTGATTCAGTATCTGCTGGGGAAGGCAGATCCACCCTTAATCTGGTGGGCATAATCTAATCAGCTTCCAGCAAATATAAAGCAGGCAGAAAAACATGAAGAAACGAGATGGGCGTAGCCTCCCAGCCTACAACTTTCGCCCATACTGGATGCTTCCTGCCCTTGAACATCGGACTCCAAGTTCTTCAATTTTGGGACTCAGACTGGCTCTCCTTGCTCCTCAGCTTGCAGACAGCCTATTCTGAGACCTTGTGATCATGTAAGTTAATATGGAACATATATATGATTTCTTGGTGGTGTGACTACATTCTGGTTTTTCATGATGCCAGAATTTTTATGCTGCTTCCCTCTCATCTGGAGAAGTTGGCACTTCTTGTTGAATTTATTTTTGCTTGGATGGTCTCTCTCTCTCTCTCTCTCCCTCTCTTTCCCCCTCTCTCTCTCTCCCTCTCTCTCCCTGTCTCTCTCTCCACACTCCCCCCCTTTATATATATATTCTTCTTTTAGGGAGTGTGATTATAGAGTATGTTGGGTAGAGCCTTTTGTCTTTGTTCCTTTAGCTATTTACACTTCTGCCAGCACGCTTTTTCTTGGTCTGTGCAGTTTGACCTGCAGGCCAGTAGCTGATGCTTATGCATAAGAGGCAATAGAGGCAGGAACAGCTGTGTATGTATTTGATTTGTGTTTAACTTGAAGTATTTTCTACTTTCCTTAGGTGATGTGCTGCACATTGGAATGCCTAGTACCCTGAGCTTCAGGTTCAGTGTGGTGGGGGGAACACAGCTGAGCAGAGCACGACTCCCTGAGTTCCTCACAGTTTCCTCAGCGACAAGCACAGATGACTGGGGTGGCTGGGGGAGCTCCTGGTGAGATGCACTGAGGTTACTGAACGGGTGAATGGTTGTGCCAGCTCCATGTGCTAGATAGGCAGGCATGTGATTAGCTTTTCTATCACACTCCTGTCCCACTGCTTATGATTCAGATTCACACTTTTGTCTACCTTCAGGTTACAGTGTAGCTGAGACACATGGAAAATGCCTGTCTTGTAGCATTCTGTGGGAGTGGTTTCAGGATGGAAGCTCTTCACTCAGCCCAATACAGACAGCTTTATGGCTCACCTCTTCTCCAATGTTGTAAGGCTGCTGCTTTGTGCTGAGAAGGGTAGGGGCTCCACCTTTTGACCCATGCAGGTGGGCGACTTTTGTGATGGTATCTGCTACTTGGGCTGGCCTGACCTCCTGGTGGGTAGTCAGGTCCAGGAGTGGTGGACCAGGCTAGATAACCTCTTGACTTTCAGGCCCCTAAGTGGCCCACTGGATGGCATATATGAGTCCAGAAGGGGCTAGACCAGGATTATATCAGCCTAGAATTTAGGAGCTGCTGTGATTAGGAGGGATGGGTTGGTCTCTGGGTCACTAACAGAACTGTCAGGTTAGGGCAGGCAGAATGCTCAGGCAGTGGAAGTCAGAGGGAAGATCACAGGCCTTAGAGGCTGGGCTGCAGGTGAAATGGTCAGGAAAGAGCAGGATGGCTGTGCTGTGAGCTTCTTACTGGGAAAGTTAGGACCCCATGGCTGGGGCAGTGAAAACTGGCAGCTGTGGGGCATATGGCCTGCTTGCAGTTTCCTGCCATAGAAGTGGCACTGGGTTTCACCATTGGGAGCATGTAAAGTTGCCTGGCCTACCCATACCCTCCCTGGTCCTAGGGTGGCAGGGGTGGGCAGAGGCAGCAGTGACACATGCCCAAGATGGCCTATCAGTGGCCCCTGGAAGTTCAGCTATAGCTACAGTCTTCAGATGGGGATAGGGTGGGTGCATTGGGAGAGTGTTGCTGTGTAAGTAAGCTCCACCTGGAAAAGAGCTACAAAGGCAAGGGGTCACGCAGTGTGCAGTCTGCCTTCTCCTCCACACTGTGGCTGCAGGTTCTGTCTTACACGCATGCAAAAATTCCCCACCTCCTCATTACATTCCTAGCCTGTGGGTGGCAGTGGCAGAGGCAGGCATGGTAGCACTTAGGCTCTCAGAGGAATGCTGAGCTGTGGTCACAGTGTTCAACTTGGGGAAGGGGAGCTGCACTGCACCACAAGGTTGTCACTGAAGCAGGCAAGCCCTGCATGGGAGGAAGCTGCAGAGGTAGGGGGTCGTGCATTGCATAGTCTGCCCATGCCTCTGTGCCTTGATTTTGGTATCTACTTTGACAGTGCCCAAAAGTGCCCTGCCTCCACGTCCCCTGCCTGGCCCATGGAAAGCAGAGGCAAAGGCAGCAGTGTCAGAGGCTGCAGAGAGCATATTACCAGCCTCTGGGAATTAAGCTACAGTTGCAGTGTTCAGGTGGGGGTGGGGCTGGTGTGCTGGAGGCCTGTCTCCAAAGCAGACAAACCCAATTTGGTGGGGTTCAATGGAGGTGAAGGGTTATGTAATGTGTCATCCACCTGCTGCTTTGTACAATGGGAGTGGCATCTGTCCTGAGGGTAGTATCTGTCCTGGGAGTGTGCAAAAGTGCCTGGCCTCTCTCCTTGGTGAGGCGGTGGCAGCTGGCATGGAGCTGCTTGGGTATCAAAAGCTTGTTGAATTCCATGTGGGCTTGAGCAGTACCTTTGCTTGGTCTCCAGGCAGCTCCCCATTTCAATCCGGAGATCCACTGGGGCAGTGGGGTTAAAAAGGACTCTCCTGTCATGAGGGTTGTAAAGGTCCATGATGGAAATGTGGAACCCCTGGGGTCTCTTGTTGCGGGAAGTCAGAGACCCCAAACGGAGGGACTGGCTGAAGCCATGGCAGAAGAACGTGGATTGCGAAGATTTCATGGACATTTTATTAGTTCCCCAAATTAATACTTTTATAATTTCTTACGCCTGTCTTTACTGCAGTCTCTAAATACAAATTGTGAAGATTTCATGGACACTTATCACTTCCCCAATCAATACCCTTGAGATTTCTTATGCCTGTCTTTACTTTAATCTCTTAATCCTGTCAGCTGAGGAAGATGTATGTCACCTCAGGACCATGTGATAATTGCATTAACTGTGCAAATTCTAGAGCATGTGTGTTTGAACAAATATGAAATCTGGGCACCTTGAAAAAAGAACAGGATAACAGCAATTGTTCAGGGAATAAGAGAGATAACCTTAAACTCTGACCGCCGGTGAGCCGGGTGGAACAGAGCCATATTTCTCTTCTTTCAAAAGCAAATGGGAGAAATATCGCTGAATTCTTTTTCTCAGCAAGGAACATCCCTGGGAAAGAGAATATGCACCTGGGGGTATAGGTCTATAGATGGCCCCCCCGGGCGTGTGCGTCTTTTATGGTCTGTAGACTGTAGGGGTGAAAGAGACCCCAGTCTCCCATAGTGCTCCCAGGCTTATTAGGAAGAGGAAATTCCTGCCTAATAAATTTTGGTCAGACTGGTTGCTCTCAAAACTCTGTCTCCTGATAAGATGTTATCAATGACAATGGTTCCTGAAACTTCATTAGCAATTTTAATTTTGCCCCCATCCTGTGGTCCTGTGATCTCGCCCTGCCTCCACTTGCCTTGTGATATTCTATTACCTTGTGGAGTACTTGATGTCTGTGACCCACACCTATTCGCACACTCCCTCCCCTTTTGAAAATCCCTAATAAAAACTTGCTAGTTTTTGTGGCTTGTGGGGCATCACGGAACCTACTGACATGTGATGTCTCCCTCAGATGCCCAGCTTTAAAATTTCTCTCTTTTGTGCTCTGTCCCTTTATTTCTCAAGCTGGCCGACACTTAAGGAAAACAGAAAAGAACCTACGTGACTATCGGGGCAGGTTCCCTGATAGTCTCTCACTCACTCACCCCTTCCGTATTTTAGGAGGCCTCTCCCAGGTTCACACCAGTACTGGGTCTTCAGGCTGCGTGGCTTCACTCTGCTCTGCTTTCTATGGTCCCCAATGCTTCTCTGGTGAATTTAAGGATACTCCCTTAGACAATCCACTGGAAGTGCCAATATGTACTTACTATTTTAATTATTCTCCATGATATAGGCACTCACTAGCTGCTTCTAGCCAGCCATCTTGAACAGGGATAGCTTCTCCCATATTTAGTGTGAGACCTACTCCAGCTTCTGGAGGTAAATTTAACTCACATGAGTATGGTGTACCTGCTTTCACTGGGTCCTCCTGGAGTTTTAACTATCAGACTTGTACACACAAAGCCTTAAGCAATTTATCAATTATAGCTTGTGTTTTCCTACTCCATCACTGTTACCTGTTGTGGTTTCTGCTTATGAGTTTCTTCTCCAATAAGCTCTGACTCTTAGTAAGCCTATCTGCCTCTCCAATCTTGGGAGCAATGGTTTTCCCTGTGTCCTTGCATTTCTTATTTATCCAGAAGAGCAGTACATTTTTCAGGCTTCTCAATTTTTTTCTTTGCTAGAAAAAAGTGGCATCTTCCAAGCTCCTTACATGCAGAACTGGAAAACAAAAGCCCTATTTTCAGAATTGTCATGCACAGAATATGTTCTTTAATTTCATTTTTACATGTTAAAATCTAATGTTAATTGTTATAAGAAATATTAGTTAATGAAATATTTGTTTTATATTTTCTCCAGACTTGTTCATTTCATATAAATATTATCATATATGTGGTCTTTGTGACTGCCTTCTTTTGCCTAACATTATGTTTTCAAAATTTATCTGGTATGTATCAGTATGCTATTCCCTTTTATGGTTAAATAATATTCCACTGTATGCCTACATAACAGTCTGTTTATCTGATCATCTTTTGATGAACATTTGATTTCTTTCCACTTTTGGGCTATTATTTATAATACTGATGTGAACACTTATGTAAAACATTTTCAGTGGACACAAGTTTTTATTTCTCTTGAGTATATATCTAAAGTAGAATGCAGAATAGCTGGGTTATGTGGTAAGTATATGTAAAATTTATAATAACTTTCAAAGTGTTTTACAAAGTACCTGCTACGTTTTACATTTTTACAACGAATGTGTAAGAGTTCTGATTTTTCCGCATTTTTCAATTATAGCCTTCCTCTTTGCTATGAAATGTTACTCATCTTTGTTTTTACTTTCATTTCCCTGATGACTAATAATATTGGATATCTTTTTTATGTGCTAATTGGTAATTTTATATACAATTTGAAGAAATGTTTATTAATGTTTTTTGCCTATATTATTTGTCTTTTTATTATTCAGTTGTATGAGTTCTCCAGATAATGTTGACACAAGTCTCTCATCAGATTCATGATCAGCAAATATTGTCTTCCATTCTGTGTGTAAACATCTTTATAATCTCAGCTTTATTTTGATGAATGTCTAAAATGGCTATCATTGTAAGACATAAGCATTTGCCTTGTGTCAATGTGCCTCCCAGGATTTGTATCTTGAAACTAAATTACCAACGTGGTGGTATTAAGAGGTGAGGCCTTTAGGAAGTGATTAAATTGAGGGAGGAAGTCCTCATGGATTGGATTGGGGCTTTATAAAAAAGGCTTCAGAAATGGATTCACTATCTTCTGCTTCTCTGCCATATGATAATGCAATGTTCATCCCCTTGTTGTCCTTCCCATCCCTTCCATCATGTGAGGATATCTAGATGATGCCATGTGTAAGGAACAGGCCTTCACTGGAAACCAAATATACCAGTGTCTGGAGATTGGACTTTTCAGCTTCCAGAACTGTGAGGAAATAAATTTCTGTTCTGTATAAATTATCTAGTCTCAGGTATTTTGTTATAGCAGCATGAACAGACAAGATAATATTCTTACACAAATTAATATAAACCTAGATGGGTGGGACACATGAGAACAATTTACCAATAAGTAGTTTTAAATAAAATACTGGGAAAATGAGTCCCTCAGTTAAATAAAAATAACATACAAAGATCTATGTGTGTGTATATATATAATATCTATCCATATCTATATAATCTTGATTTTACATATACACAAGGAAAATATGTTGTAAGATTCCATATGGAGTTGCATTTCAAGAAAATATTTAGTTTAAGCTAAGTTATAAAGAGCAATGTTAGATAACATACACACCTGGTAATAGTCTGTAATCGTATTTCCTTTCATTACAGATGAAACTTGAAATTTGAGAAAGTATTATTTCAAAAAGTGAAATATGCTAATGTGAAGGTGCCTGAATGAATTGTTTAAGAGCTGTCTTATTGGAAAAATAAATTTAACTACATCTTTATTAACTTAAGCATAGTATACTGAAATTTGCTTACAGCAGTCAACTCTGAGCAATTCTTCTGTCCAAAATGCAGTGACAATGCTTTACTTCTATAATCTCAGATTGAAACAGCTTTTGCCCATAATTTCTGGGTGCTAAAAAGCTAAGAGTTTTAAAATTAAGCAGATTTCATTTGACAACTGAGCTAAAACTTTGAGTCAGCCCTAAACTCCAATCTGTTATGTCCTTTTCACTTTTGGTGACCTTTTACTATGCTATAACTTTAGTGCCTTAACTTGGTAAAATTGAAAGAAGAACAAAATAAATGTTGTGAGAGAAATTTGATTGCTCTATATTATAATTTGATTGTAAAATAATCACATTAATGATTCTAAGTCCCTTAATAATTGACTTACTAGCAAATATATTATCAAGCAAACACTAATGTTATTTTGTCAGATATAATTACAATGCAAATTAAACATACACAATGCATGCCCTCAAGGAATTTATATACCACAACAGACATAGACACAAAGATACACATAAATGTATATACATCATATGACCAAATTTATATTTTTGTGTTGAAATTATTAGTAATATAACAAATACAGAAATCAAGTATTATTTCTATAATGTATAAGGTTATTAATTTTAACTAGCATAGTACCCATGTTATTTTTATTTTGAGACACATGTATCATATATTGCTCAAGTATAACCACGTGAAACAGAGGACACAACTATATTTTTGATACATTATATTCATAGCTTAAATGTAGCTTATTTTTTGGATGTATGCATATTTATTTGAGAATCTATCTTTTTGTTCCAAGAAAGTAGTTTTGGACTCATGCTACAGCTCATAATTAATTGCATGAATGTGATATGCAGTTTTTGTGCACCTTAAAATTTAAATTATGCAGTATATATGTCAAATGATCTGCAAACTAAATATGCAAGCAATATTACATATAATTTAGGACAACTATAAGATACTTTTTATAGTGTTTTTTTTAATATAAACTCTGTTAACAGGACTAACTTTAAAAATACCTAATCTTTGCTCTTCACAAAAATAATGTCAATTATATCCTGTCCATGTCCAAATTCTATAAGTCACGTGTCAGAAGAAAATTCAATATTCTTTAAAAAGTTACTTATATATTATGTCTATTATACAAAAACAACTTTTGATGTCTGAATATTTTATTGCTATAATAATTGTGGATGTCTTTTAATGTATTAAAATAAAATGTTTTAATATTAATTTAATGTTAATATTAATGAAATGTTTTAATATTAATATTAATAAAATGTTTTAGTATTGATTTAATGTATTAATAATACATTAACAAAACAAAGATGCTTATTTTTGCCACTTCTATTCAACAAAGTAATGGAAGTTTTAGCTAGAACAATTAGGCCAAAAAAAGAAAAAAGAATAAAAGACATCCAAGTTGGAAAAGAAAAAGTAACTATTTTTTATTGAAGATGACATAATCCATATATAGATAACCCTAAAGATTCCCAAAGAAACTCTTAGAACTAATCAATTTAACAAAATTGTAAGAAAAAAAATTAACCCACAATTATCAGTGGCTATTCTATATACTACCAACAAAACATCTGAGAAGAAAATCAAGACAACACGTCCATTTAACATAGCATCAGAAATAATAAAACTACTTAGGAATAAGCTAAAATAAGAGGTGAAAAACTTGTACACTCAAAACTAAAAATATTGCTGAATAAAATTGAAAAAGACACAAATAGGAAGATATCTTGTGTTCATGGATTTAAAGACTTCATATTGTTAAGATGTTGCAGTACTACCCAAAGAAACGTGAGAATTAAATGAAAACCTTTTCAAAATCCCAATAAAGCTTTTGCAGAAATAGAAATATACATCCTAAAATTAATATGAAATTTCCAGGGACACCGAACAGCTAAAGCAATATTGAAAGAAAATTGGAGCTCTTATACTTTCTGATAGCAAATATATTACAAAACTAAAGCAATCAAAACCGTCTGGGACTGGCATAAAGAAAGATATATAGACCAATAGAATTGAACAGAGATTATAGAAAAAAATTGTATAATGTTCATATAATTTTTGACAAGGATGCCAAGACCCATTCAAAGGGGAAAAAAGTGTTTTCAACAGATGTTGAGAAAACTGAGTATCTACATAAAAAAGAATAATAAAGTAGGGCCCTTACCTTACTTTATATACAAAAAAAATTAAAAATGTAAGAAAAACATATATTTAAACACTAAAACCATAAAACTTTAGAATAACATATAAGGACATGATTTATGACATTGGATTTGGTGATGATATCTTGAATGGCACATCAAAAGCATAGTAAACAAAAGGAAAAAAGGATGAATTAGGTTACATCAAAATTAGGTTTTTTGGCATCAAAGGGTACTATCAATAGAAGGAAAAGTCAATCCAGAGAATGGGAGAAAATATTTGTAAATTATATATAACAGGTTACTATCCAGAACATGTAAAGAACACCTAGAATTCAACGACTTAAAAACAACAACAAAAAAACAAATTATAAAATGGGTAAAAGGCTTGAATAGACAAGATACAAATGGCCAATAAGCATGTAACATGTGTGATATCACTAATTATTAGGGAAATGCACATGAAAACCATGTGATGAAATCACACATTACACCCATTATAACGATTATCTCCAAAACAAAAAAGAAAGAAACAAAAAACAAAAAAACAGAAAATACGTGTTGGTGAGAATGTGGAGAAATTGGAATCCTTGTGCACTGCCATTAGAAATGTAATGTATTGCAGCTGCTGCAAAACACAGTTTGGTAGTTCTTCAAAAAATTAAGTATAGAATTACCATATGATGTAGTAATTCCACTTCTGGGTATATCAGCAAAAGAGTTGAAATCATGGACTCAATCAGATATTTGTACATCCATGTTCATAGCAGCAGTATTTACAAGAATCAAAAGGTGGAAACAACCCAAGTGTCCATTCACAGACAAATGAATACATAAAATGTGATATATAGGGCAGTTTCTCAGTATCTAGGGGCGATTGGTTTTAGGGACTTTTGTGGATACCAAAATCTATGGATGCCTAAGTCCCTAATATGAAACGATGTACTATTTGCATTTAACCTATGCACATGCTCTTTTGTATTTTTAATCATCTCTAGTTTACTTATAATTCCCCATACAATGTAAGTGCAATGTAAATAGTTGTTACATTCTACTGTTTAGAAAATAATTTCAAGGAAAAAATATTTTTACATGCTCAGTACAGAGGCAGTTATCCATTTTTTCAAAATATTTTTGATCTATGGCAATTTTAACCTATGGATGCAGAACCTAAAAATATGGAGGGCCTAATATATGAACAATGCAATATTATTCAGCCTTGAAGAGGAAGACAGTTCTGACACATGCTTACAACATGGATAAATCTTAAATACATTGTGCAAGACTTAGTGAGATAAGCTAGTCGTAAAAGGACAAATACACTTATATTTGGTATAGAAGTACTAAAGTAGTCAAATTCATACAGACAGAAAGTAGAATGGTAGTTGCCAGGGGATGGGTGTAGGAGAAATGGGTAATTATTGTTTAATAGGTAGATTCTCAGTTTTTGAATATAAAAAGTTCTAGAGGTAGACAGTGGTGATGTTTCCACAACAATGTACATTAACAAGATTTCCATTAACAATATAGTTAATGCCACTGAACTGTACACTTAAAAATGGTTAGAATGGGAAATTTTATATTAGCATATCTTACTACAATTTTTAAAAAGTAAATGACAAAAAATAAAATAAACATTGATTTCATGAAACAAATTATTGGTTAAGCCAATTAGAGTTAATTTACAACATATTTATAGGTCAGGTTCTCAGATAAATGTACACATAGGCAGTTCTAATATACTAACATTTCCTTTCTTATTAATAGTCATTTATTGCTTATTGATGCTACTTCTAAATATCAGGGCCCAAATACACTAGTAGTGATACTAATTCTTCATTTCTTTTACTATTTTACTAAGGGCCATTCACTCTCTGAAATGCTTAAAAGTACTAATCCTAATTATTTCTCAAAAGTAGCCTGGGTAAGTATTATTATTATTTCTATTTTACAAATGAAGAAACTCAGGCAGAGAAAAGATAAATCATTTAAACACAGTCACACAGAGCATAAATGGATTGACGATTTAAGACCAATGACTCTGCAGAACCTTTCCTCTTAACAACTCTGACATCTTATATAGTCCTTTCGTCATCCACATTGATAGGTACACTTACACTTCTTTTCCAAATAAACTGAGGTATTGGAGTTTAAATAACTTGTCTGAAATCATACATGTTCAGGATCTATATTCATGCGTATTTGACTCTGAAAACCTGGCTCTTAAATTACCAACAATACTACAATTCTCCAACTTGCAAAGAGTTTATTTATGTCTCACACAGCCCCAGGATGAACTCAAGACCACAGAATATCACAGTTTTTAACCAGAATATTGACCACAATGAAAATAAAGAAAAAATTTGATAAATAAACAGGAGATCTCATAAGTAAATCAAATAATTTGTTCCTTAAATATAGATAGATACATCACTAAATGCCTAAAAATTTGAAAAAAGAAGAAAGCACAAAATACACACATAAAAAATATAAATGGGGAAGTGAACACTGATACAGAAGAAGAAAAAATGATATAATAACATAATTAATTCAAGTTTATAAAAATAATATCAAAGATATAGATGAAATACCTGATTTTTGGGGAAATATAAAATGACAAAATTGTTTCTTTAAAAAGCTAGAAAATCTAAACAGACAAATTGTCATTGGAGAAAACAGTTTTGAAAAAGTAGTCAAAGAACTCCTTAAAACTTATTAGTCATGAAATGTCTTTGTAGGTCAATTATCTTAAATCTTTAGAACACAGATGAATCCAGTATTATTTTAACTCTTTCTGTGATGGGCTGAATTGTGTGCCCCCAATATTCAGATGTGAAATCTCTAACACTCCATATCTCAGAATGTGACTATTCAGATGTAGCCCCTAAAGATGTAATTAAGTCAAAATGAGGCCATTGTGTGAAGCCTAATTTAATCTGACCAGTGTTGTTATAAGAAGAGAAAATTTGCACACACAGAGTGACAGCAAGAACATGTGGGCACAGATGAAAGATCATGTGAGGACACAGCAAGATGACAGCCATTGTCAGCCAAGGAGTGAGGCCTTAGAAAAAAGTAAACTTGCAGATTCCTTGATCTTATACTTCTATACCTCTAGAACTGTGAGAAATAAATTTATCTTGTTTAATCCATCCAAGTCTTTGATATGTTGTTATTGATACAGCTCCGATGCGTGGAGGAACACCAGGGCTCTTGTTTCGTGGGAATTGGATAAAATGACATGGACACATGTGGAGTGGTTTTAAGGAGTGGAGAGTTTAATAGGCAAGAAAGAAGGGAGAAGAAAGAAGGAAGAAGCTCCCCCGTACAGACAGAGGGAGGGGTTCCCAAAGCCAAGAGAGGAGACCCTATGTGCCACCGAAAAGTGGCTACTTATATGAGTAGGCTGGAGGAGGTGGTGTCTGATTTGCATAGGGCTCAGGGGATTAGTTTGACGAGGCATGCCATTCACATAGCCTGTGAAAAAACTGGCCCTCCCACCCTAGCCTTTTAATATGCAAATGAAGGACGCCATGATGTTCTACACATGGGGATATGTTGGGGAGGCCATGTTGCCAGACACATGTTGGGGCAAGGGCAAGAAGGCGGCAGGAATTGCCATGTTTGGGCAGACCCAGTTTCTAATGGCCAGCATTTGCATGTCAAATGTTGCCAGCCTGACTCTAAGAACCAGTGCTTTCCTGCTAGACAAGAAACATTTCTGGAGCTGCTTTAAAAGAAATAACTTCCCAAGGACCTCTTTTCCTCACTATCTGCCTAAGATAATTTCTTAATAACTCCTATAACATTATGACAACCTTAGCAAACTAACACAGTTGCAGAACATGAATAAAAAAAATTGCAAACATTTATTTTAAAGCTCACATAATATTGATAGGAAAACTGACATAGCAAATAGATAAAAAAGAAAAATGCAGTACAATTTCAGATGCAAAACCTTAAATAAAATATCAGCTAGAAAAGGTTTAGTCTTAGGTAAATATTTAACATACTTTATCATACTAATCAAAAGCCAGTAGATAAAAATCATAAAATGAGAAGAGTGATATTCAGCAAGATGGAGAATTAGGAGCTGGTGCACTCATGTCTCCTTATGACAACAATAATTTTGCAGGCATCCATGGACAAAAGTGCATTTGTGGAAACATTAGGATTGAGGTAGGAGGTTGTGAAACTCTGGTGGCACCTAGGACCTAGGAATGCCTTTTTAAGAGGCAAGACCCATGCCCCAGTGCTAGACTCAAAAACCATTGTCCTGGTGCCAAACCTGGAAACAGCCTTGTTTCCCTGTGGACTTGTCTACAGCACTATTTTACCTTGTTCCTGTGACCAAAACTATCTGCCAAAGGCCCAGGAGGAGTCACGCACACTAGTGTCACTGGGGAAGGCTTTCTGACTTCAGTTCCACAGCAGATACTAAAATGGTTTGCAAACTTAGCCCCAGCCCTTCTTACTGTAATTTGAGAGCAGCTCTGCCTGAAGGAATACACACCTGTCCATGCCCCTGTAGCCAGGCCAGCTGACATTGGCCCCACAGCAGATCCTGAGATAGCTCTGTAACTCAGCCCAGCCCCTCTAAGCTGCGGTTTGAGAACAGTTCTTTCCACACTGCAGAGGGACCTAGAGAAAAATTCACTCAGCATTGCCTCTGTAGGCAAGCCTACTGACCTTGGCCCCACTGTGAATCTTAAAACAGCCCTGTAAATTGACTCCAGCTCATGTCAGCTATGGTCTGAGAACAGTCCTGCTTTCCCAGGGAGCCACTAGAATACATATCCACTTCTGACACCAATGGCAGGCTTATAGGCCTCAGTCATGGCTACAGACTTGAACCAGCCCTGGACTCAGTTCAAAGCCCTTCCAGCCATGGTCTAGGGTCGGTATTACCTGTCTGAGGATTCTCAGAATTACCCAGCATAAGCCCTCCCAGAGACGTAGAAGAAGCAGTACACATTCATCACCTGGCAACAGGAAAACCATCTGCAGATTTTGAAGTAGATCCTTATTCCAGTGCCAGATCTGCTGACCAAAGACCTGGAGTCAGTCCAGTCCACTAGAAAAACATATAGGACTCATACTCCCTAGAGCCCCTGGTAACAGGCCCACTAAATGCAAATTCCACTGCAAAACCAGCAGCAGTCACATGACCTGGTTCAAACACCACTTGGCCACAATCTTGGAGATAATCCAATAAGCACAGGAAATCAGTAGGAGAAGGTCTTCGTCTGCCAAAAGTAGTCTGTAAATACTGAAAGAAGTGTTTGCTCATTCAAATGCATAGAACAAATAGACCTAAGAGATATATACGGAACATTTTATCCAATAGCAGTAGCACAAATTTTTTTCTAAAGTATATATGGAATCTTCATCAGAGTATATCATATTTTGGGCCAAAAGACAACCTTTAACAAATTTAAGAATATTGTAATCGTATCACATATCTTTTATGACCACTATGTTATAAAATTAGAAATCACCAACAGCAGAAATGTTGTAAAATTCAGAAATGAGTGAAAATTAAACAACTTGTTTCTAAACAACCAAAGGCCAAAAAATAAATTAAAAGCAAGTTTAAAACCATTATGAGAACACCAAAAATGGAAACATAACATACAAAAACTTATAAGATTCAGCATAAGCAGTTCTAAGAGTAAAGTTTATAGCAATCAATGCTTTCATTAAGAAGAAAAGATCTCAAATAACAGCCAAATTTTGCACCTCAAAAAAAAGAAGAACTTAGCTAAAAGTCAGGATAAAGAAGAAAATGTAAACATCAGAACAAAAATAAAATAGAGACAAGAAAGGCAATAGAAAAGATCAATAAAACTAAGAGTTGGTTTTTTGAAAAGAAGAAATCTGACAAACCTTTAGGTAGACTAACTGTATTAGTTCATTCTTGCATTGCTACAAAGAAATACCTGAGACTTGGTAATTTATAAAGGCAATACAATGAAATTATAAGCAATCCAATTTCTGGTTACATGCCCAAAAGAAATGAAATTAGTATGTCAAAGTGATATCTGGATTCCCATGTTCATTGAGCTTTATTCACAGTGGCTAAGTTATGGAATCCATCCAAGTGTTCACTGATGGATAAATGGATACAGAAAATGTTTATATATATATAATATTTCACATATATAAATTTTTTTGAGATGGAGTCTTGCTCTGTCACCCAGGCTGGAGTGCAATGGCACGATCTTGACTCACTGCAACCCCCACCTCCCAGGTTCAAACGATTCTCCTGTTCAGCCTCTGAAGTAGCTGGGATTACAGGTGTGTACCACCACACACAGCTAATTTTTTGTATTTTTAGTAGAGACAGGGTTTCACCATGTTGGCCAGGCTGGTCTTGAACTCCTGACCTTGTGATCTGCCCACCTCAGCCTTCCAAAGTGCTGGGATTACAGGCATGAGCCACTGCACCTGGCGTGTAATTTCATATATATATATGTGTGTGTTTATCACAATGTATATGTATACAAACAATAAATATTATTCAGCTTAAAACAGGAAAAAGACGTTTCATTTCGGACAGCATGGAGATATTATTGCTAAGTGCAATATGCTAGACACAGAAGAACCAATACTGTATGATCTCATTTATATGTGGAATCTAAAAAGGTGAAACACTTAGAGAGTGGAACTGTGTTTCCCAGGTGCTGGGGGTGGGGAAAATGTGGAGATATTGTTCAAATGGCACAAACTTCCAGTTATAAAATAAACAACTTCTAAGAATCTAATGTACAGCATGGGTGGTGAAGGATATTGTAATTAATTTCATTATGATAATCATTATTCAATATATACATATATCAAATTGTCACATTGTACACCTTGAATATATACAATCTTCTTTTGTCAATTAAATGTTTTTTTAAATTTAAAAACTTACAAAACCGAAAACACACAATGTTCTTAAAAAATATCTGAAGATATTTTACAAAAGTCAAATTACAATGTAATTCCAATTATGTTTTTCAAGATGGCTAACTCGGGCCATCTAGTGCCTCTTCTCCTCAGAAAGAAAATCAAATTTACTGGTGAATGGACAAGTTCCAAATGGAAAACTGAGAGAAGAGACCCAGGGCCTGTTGGACAGCCTACAGGAAGAAGCCCAGATGCAGAAAAGGGAAGCAGGAAGAGTCTAGCCGAGATCAACCCCTGGGGAACTCAGAGCCCCATGGAAAGGTTCTGTGGGAGTGCTTCTTTGCTCCCCTCACCCCTGTGACAATCTGCTGACTGCCAAACTGTTGGGGAGCCCCTCTGCCTTTGTAACCCAGGGCAACGCTATTGACGGTGATTTAAAAACTTCCCAGTAAAAGAGAACTGGGCGGCCAGTTCATGCAAGTATTGCCTGTACTCCCCTAACACCTGCACTGAGATGTCAGATGCCACACTGGTTGTGCACCCATGGCAAGCCACTGCCATGCCTAGGGATTCTCTGCCCTTTAGTTGTCACAACACTAGACCTCCCACAAACATATCCCACAACCTGCTATGACACTGGCAAGTATAGGGGACTGGTAGATTCCTAGGGCGCTGCAGGAACCTGAGAGATTTAACCCTCAGTGGATGCAGCAGTGATTCTTCCCACTAAGGGCTGCCTTGTGTGCACTCAGAGGAAGAGTTTGCATTTTTCACGGTGGCTCTACCTCTGCTGCAAGTGAGCCCACACCTCTTGGGTGTACTCAGAGTGTGGGACCTAACTCTCTCTTCCTCACAGAACAGCAGCATGCCAGAAAAAGAGGACAGACAAGTCACAGAATTGCCTACCCTGGACTAGGAGAAGAGGCTCTACCCTGAGCCCATTCGGGTAGTAGCCATCAGAGGCATTTATCTGTAGACTGCAGCAATATTGCAGCCAGGAACTAAAGCAAACAGTCTTTACAAACTGAAGATAATGAGCCCTGAAAATAGAAGTGATAAGGAAGCAGATCATGTTCCCACCAGCTCAGAACAAGGAGATCCTGCACGCCTCTCTGCCCCTTCCTCCAAGATCTCAGCTCACCCAACATGATCTTTTCTCACCACCCTACCCTGGGTGAGCTGGCTCTTATTCTTAAGCACCACATACTGGACCAGAGGCTGATCTGCACTACCAAATAAAATTGCTGCCAGAATGGCTTAGTACTAGTACATGAGATAAGCTTCCTGAGTCTTCCGCTCCCTCAGCAGTGCATGAAATACTGTGTCAACTCATATGCCCAATACATTGCTACAATAAGCAGGAGCTGAGAAAGTCTCCACACAGAAGCTATCCACAGCAAAAGAACACCAACAGATCTTTGGCCCCTTGAAAGCATTCAGAAGTGAAGCAAAATGATTATACAAAACATACGCAACAGTCATACCCTCAAGAGAAAAAATAAAAAGAAATAAAATACAAAGTTCCATCCAAATGATAGCAAATTGAAAAATAAGAAGTGACACATTCCTCACATGAGAAGAAGAAACCAGCACAAGAGCTCCAGCATTACAAAAAGCCAGAGTGTCCTGACACGTCCAAAGAATTGCACTAGCTCTCTAGCAATGGATAATAACCAAATTGAAAAGTCTGAAATGACAGATAAAAAAATCAAAATACAAACTGCAAATAAACATCATGAGATCCAAGACAAAGTACAAAACCTAAACAAAGACGCCAGAACAACAA
>NW_026652282.1:74841349-74854155 GCF_009828535.3 Hylobates moloch
TATATATATATATATATGCCATTAGTTCTGTTCCTCTAGAGAACCCCGACTAATATAATTACCAATGTCATTTTTCACAGAATTAGGGAAAATAACTCTAAAATTAATATGTAACCCCCAAAAAAGCTCAAATAGCCAAAGCAATCCAAAACAAAAAGAACAAAGCTGGAGGCATCACTTCACATGACTTTAAATTCTTCAAGGCGATAGCAACCAAAACATTACAGTACTGGTGCAAAAATAGACACACAGATAAATGAAAAAGAAAAGCGAACCCAGAAATGAAGCCTCACACATACAACTGACTGATCTTTGACAAGGTTAAAAAAAAAAAAACAATGGGGGAAATGACACCTTATTCAATAAATGATGCTAGAAAAACTCACCAGCCATGTGCAGGAGATTGAAACAGGACCCTTACTTCTCACGAAAACTAACTCAAGTTGGATAAAGACTTAAATGTAAGACCTGAAACTAAAAAATCATAGAAGAAAACCTAGAAAAACCTTTTCGGGATATTGGCCTAGGCAAAGAATTTATGACTAACACATCAAATGCAATTGTATCAAAAACAAAAATAGACAAATGGTACTTAATTAAACTAAAGAGCTTCTGCGCAGCAAAACAAAAATCAATAGATTAAGCAGACAAGCTACAGAATACAAAAACAATATTTGCAAACTATGCATCCAGAAAAAGAACAATATTCAAAATCTATAAGGAACTTAAATAAATCAACTTGTAAAAAACAAATAACCACATTAAAAAGTGGGCAAAGAACATGAGAAGACACTTCAAAGAAAACACACCTTCAAAGAATAAACACATGTGGCCAACAAACATGAAAAAAATTTCACCATCACTAATCATCAAAGAAATGCAAATCAAAATCACAATGAGATACCATCTGACACCAGTTAAATGGCTATTATTAAGAACGTCAAAAAATAACAGATGTTGGTGACATTGTGGGAAATGGGTATGCTTACACCCTGTTGGTGGGAAAGTAAATTAGTACAACCCCTACAGAGAACAGTATGGAGATTTCTGAAAGAACTAAAAGTGGAACTACCATTTGACCCAGAAATTCCACTACTGTGTATCTACCCGAAGAAAAATATATCTTTCTACCAAAAGACAATAGCACCCACATGTTTACCACAGCACTATTCACAATAGTGATTGAATCAACAAAGGTGTGCAATCAACTTAAATTTCCATCAATGGTAGATTGGATAAAAATAATATCGTATAAATGCATCACAAAATACTACACATTTACAAAAAATAATGAAATTATGCTTTTTTCAGCAACATGGATGCAGCTCTAGGCTATTATTCTAAGTGAAGTAATGCAAAAACAAAATAAAATATGGCATGTTTGCATTTATAAGTGGGAGCTAAACAATGGGTACCCATGGACCTAAAAATGGAAACAATAGACACCGGGGACTAAAAGACAGGAGAAGCAGGGAGGATGACAGTGTTTGAAAAACTACCTATTAGGTACTATGTTTACTATTTGGGTAATGTGCTCACTAGAAACCCAAACCCCATCATTATACAATATATGCATGTATCAAACCTGTGCAGTACCCCGCAGACCTATAATTCAACAAAAAAACCTCTTAAGAAGATACTAGTAGTTTGATATTTCTTTCAAAGTGCTAGATATATCTCAATATACATATCTCACAACAAAACCAGCATCATTTTTATTAGAAAGCTCTAGCTATGAGTAAAGCAACAATGCATTTTGTCACCACCCATATGCTTTTCTGAATTTCCTGGATAACATCATTAGATAAATACAAGAAATGAGGAACAAATACTTAGAAAAACATGAATGATATTTTTAGATTATATGATTGCATTCTTGAAAGCAATCTTTGCACAGCAATTGACATCAATAGTGTAATTCAGTATGATAGCTGGGTACAAAATTCATATACAAAGTGCAATAGATTTTCAATATATAGAAAGTAATTAATTGGAAAATATAAGGAAAGAAAATATATCATTTACAGCAGCAACAGATATGAAACACTGAGATATTTGATGAGTTTGGTGCATGGCATTTAAAACTCTCTTGAAATAACTAAGAGCTAAATTAATACACAAATATTCTTTGTTTTGGGTCTTAAATAATCCAGAGAAGATATCCCTGTTCCTTATATTAATATCAAAATTAAATATTATTCAAATAAAAATAATAATATATTAACTATCCTGACAAATTTACATTGAAATGTATCTATAAATTACCCAGATGACCACTAATAAAAAATAATAATTAGTCGTATTGGCCCTTCTTCCAGATTTTAAAATAAGATATGGCAATTAAGAATTTGATAGTCTTCCTTGTGTCTGAGTGCAGTGGTTCACACCTGCAATCCCAGCACTTTGGGAGGCTGAGGTGGGCGGATTGCTTATGTCTGGGCTACATTGTGAAACTCCATCTCTACAAGAAATACAAAAATTAGCTTGGTGCAGTGGCGTGAACCTGTAGTCCCAGCTACTCGGGAGGCTGAGGTGGGAGAATCACCTGAGTCCAGGAAGCGTGGGTGGCTGTGAGCTGAGATCATGCCTCTGCACTCCAGCCTGGGTGACAGAGTGAGACCCCCAACTCAGAAAAAATAATAATAATAATTTGATACTCTTTTTGAATAGATTAACAAAGATAAGAACACAGGCATTTTAGAAATACTCTCGAATATATATTGGATTTTAATATAAATGAGATCCAATTGAATAAACTTTTAATATGATTTGTAGGATTTTAGTTATTCTTAGGAAGACCTGAGACTTCCAAAATTATAAAAATAATTTGTCCATGTTTATATCTTTGTCCAATCTGCAATTTATTTCATTATCACAAGTGCTTGTGGACTTGAAAACATACAACTGTTAAAATAGTACCAAAGAGGTACTATATTTTATCTATCAAAGCAGTAATGAGTTAAATTTTGATAAAGTTCACTGTTGAATAGATTGAAAAACTCATATTTTGATATTTGTAGTGGAAAAGTAAGTTGTTATTTATTTGAGGGGAAGGAGGATCTGACTATATCTACTAGAATTTAAAATACATTTTTTATTCTACATCTTGGAATTTATTTATGGATGTACTCATATACTGGTCCAGAGACCATTATACTATTTATTGTTATATGTGTGTGTACATGTGTGTATTTATATATAGCTGTATAACTACCTACTTTCTCCCTCTCTCTCAACCTGTTATCTGTGTGCATAGATTTGTACCTCTGTAAACCAATTCTTGAAGGATACAGACATGCAAAATTTTTAATAGTATCTTCGTAGATTGGAATGATAGTAGTGAGGGGATATAAGATTTTTCATTCTATACATTCCTGTGCTTTTGCATTTTTACCTTGAGAATGTGCTTTTAATAATAAAAACTTTAGTTAAAAATAAACAGCTTATGTAGGTACCAATATCACATGGAATTAAAAAATGTTGATCAACTTGTTTAATTCATAATTTGTTTTACAATAATGCACATAGAAACATAACAAGCAGAATTATATAAAATTTGTGTAAAAACCAATTGCACTAGGAATATAATAGATTTCATTATCTACTATTATGTAAGTGTATCACAAATTATCTGCATATTCTAAAAATTTCCAGAGCCTGTCCCTCATACAAAGTAAATCTTATTCAGGAAAGTTCTTTAATTTTAGGTAACTAGAAATTAAATACATATTCCATGCCCCAATGCCTCAGACTTTGAATTTTCAAGATAAGAAGATGATGTACAAGGAAACATTAAATTTATATGTATATATACATATTATTGCAAATATACATATATGTATATATATCTATAATATATATTTATAAATATATGTATACACACGTCTGTACACAACATAATTTATTTAAGCATTTTTTTCTGTCAAAAGCCTAGAAATACATCTGGCTTTGTTTTGGAAACTATAAATCATTTAGTCAGTATGATTTTAACTATTACAAAAGTTTATATAGCATTGGACTAAAAACATGTTATTGAAATAGCACACACAAGGTCACATTATTTGATATATAAGTTGGCCCTTTCTTTAGGAAGATGAATACAACTCACAGGTGTGCATTTGTTTACCAAACTTCTACGATTTGGAATACTCTCGAATTCCAAATTCGATTCAATAGTTCTATTCAATAGTTCTACAGAGAGCTGTTGGAAATGTTGCATGCTTCAGTAATTTACAGTTTTTGAATTAAAGCCTAGTATATAATGTGCAAATTTGATTATATAAATCTGATCTTTCCTTGGCTTAATGATTTTGGAAGATTTTTGTCAGTACCAAGAAATACCTCAGAAATAGCCAAGGACTTTTTAGGGAACAATCATTTCCATTCACATGAATTCTATGAATCAAAATATTTACTTACTGAATTTTCATACCTGGAAAGACTGCAAATCTTAATGTTTTTCAAATTATTCCAATACATATTGGTTAGCATGCAACAGAAAAGCTATAGACAGAACACAGCTGTTATAAATATATATTGTGTCAGAATAGCATACTAATCACTAGCTCTAAAGAAATATACATTTTTAATATTTTCCTATATCTGTAACTACAACTTGGAAGATGAGTAGTTAAATTCAGAGTGTGTCCTTATGGTATCTGTGTGCATGTTTTACAGCCAAATTTTGAAAAGAGGAAATTTTTTTCACATAGATGCTCCATAAAAAATGCCAAAAAAGAAATAAAAGGTCATTTGGAATCCACTAAAATATCAATGCACATTTAAAAAAGTGGTAGTGGTACTGGCATAAGGAAGAGAAAAATAAAATGAAAGCCATTGGAAGTAATTTGTAAGACACATATGTATCATAAACCTGATTTTTATAAGTTCAAAATGTCAGAGATATACCTGTCACAATGAGTCCCCATTACATGAATAGTTTGTTTACCTTATCCTCTGAAGTCAGAATCAATAATCACACTGGTTGAGAAAGCAAATGAATCTTTATGATGGGTAGAAGGTTGCACAAATTTGCAAATGACATAACCAAAAAATAGATAAAAGAAACACATTTTTATATAAAAGGAACACATGCACAAACCATTAATGTGTGTATATGCATTACAAAATGAGAATCAACAACTTTACAAAAATTAACAACTTGGTGCAATTATGAAATTATTCAATTGGATACTGCGGTAGAAGATAGTCATGGGGTAGGAGGACAGGGTCAACATTAACTTGATTGTTTATATGTATTTTTAAAGTAGTGCCAGAAAAAATCCAAGAAAAGAGAAGTTATATGATGAAGTAAAATGCTTTAGAAACAATGGGAAAACATTGGAGTTACTGGAAAAATATTGTGTTTACAGAAAATACAAACAACAGTAAATACCTTAAGGTAATTATGCCTAGATTTTGTTAGACAAAGGTTTTATATATTTTGAGAAACAGGAAAATGATATTTCAAATGAGTCACACAGTGAATATATTTTAAGGCACCTATGAACCTATATATTTCAAAATGCAAGAATATTACAAATTCATGTAATGAAAAGTTAAGCAGATTAGGGTTTTGAGATAAAATGAGGGAGGCCCAAATAAATTTGAAATTCAAATTCACAATAAGTAAGCTTCTAAATAGGATTTAAGTAATTTTTTCTACTAAAATTATTTATTGTTTATATAAAGTTCAAATTTGGCTGAGTATCCTGTACTTTTGTGTGCTAAGCCTGGTAAACTTGCAGCTGCAAGGAATCAGAAATCTCTTCATTTTCTTTCAACTGCACTGATAATTTTTTTGTTATGTATATCCTACTATTTACATCTTAATATTTACTTCTTAATATCAATTTTTTGTATGTTTAAGTTCTAGAGTTTCTATTTGACTTTTTGCTATAGATTTCATATTTCTGTTGAAATTATCTATCTTTTAATCAATTTTCTTGAAAATATTAAGTGTAGCTCTTTTAATGCCTGGGTCAGATGACCTTGATAACTTTGATATTCTGTGATACCTTTGTATATTATGTCTTTTTTTTTTTCTATTGGTTTTCAACCATGTGGCCTGTATTAGTCCATTCTCACACTCTTATAAAGATACTACTGGAGACCGGGTAATTTATACAGAAAAGAGGTTTAATTGACTTACAGCTCCACATGTCTGCAGAGGCCTAGGAAACTTACAATCATGGTGGAAGGTGAAGGGGATGCAAACTTGGACCTTTTCACATGGCGGCAGGAGAGAGAGTGCCAGCAAGAGCAGGGAAAATTGCCTTATAAAACCATCAGATTTCGTGAGAACTCACTCACTATTAGGAGAAAACATGGGGGAAAAATGCCCCCTTAATCCAATCACTTCCCTCCAGGTCTCCCTGAACACCTGGGGACCACAATTTAAGATGAGATTTGGGTGGGGACACAAAGCCTACCATATCATGGCCCTATTTCCTGGCAATGGTTTTTTGGTGCTGGATATGCTGTATCAAAAACCATAAAAGCTTTAGATGATGTCATTTTTCTCCACAAAGATTTATATTTTTTTCCTCACTGGCAAGTAGTGTAGGAATGGATAATTTTGATGCATAAAATTGATCTATATATGGTTTGACTTTATACATAGGATAAAGCCCTTCCTGGACCTCAAATGAAAAAAAAAAAAAAGCCCTGAATCTAGATTCTTGTTTCCCCAGGATAACATATGTATTAAATTCTTTTCTATACATTCTGGCTCTGTAAAGATATTATAGCATCTCCTTTACTTATCTGCCTCTAACCCATGTCATGGGTACAATACCAACTCAAGAGAATTTCTTGCACAAAATCAGGGTCAGTTCTCTGAAACTTCCTTTTCTCTGAGATTTTGGCCCTGTGTCTCCAAACTACTTTGTGGCAGTAAATTCCAATTTTGTTGCTCCAGCCCAGGGAGGCTGCTGTAACATACAGGCTGCTGCACTCTGTTTAGCATTTATACATTGAATGGGGAGTTGACAAATGTACCAAGAGTAAAAATGACAACGCAGATCTTGCCTCAGTGTGTTAGCTTCTCATCTTCTGCTTGGCTAGATTATTCTCTGACACCTTCGGTCAACTTTTTAAAATGTATCAATTTTTGAGAAGGGTGGCAAGATCATTCAATTTGGAAATAGTCTTCAACAAATGGTTTGAGACATCAAAACAGCCACATGCAAAAGAGTGAAGTTGGAGTCTTACACCACAACATATCACAAATTGACTTTAAATGGATCAAATATGTAAGTATAAGTGCTAAATCTATAAAACTCACAGAAGAAAACAAGGGTAAAATTTTTGAACTTGAATTTTGCAATGAATTATTAGATACAACACCAGAAGCATAAGTAACACAAGAAAAAAAATGAATAAGACTTTATCAAAATGAAAAACTTTTGTAATTCAAGTGACACTACCAAGAATGTGAAAACAGTACCGAAAGTATGGGATAAAATATTTGCAAATCATATTTTTTTAATGAACTTATAACTAAAATATATAAAGAACACTCACAATTTAACAACAAAAAACATGACCCAACTAAAAGATGGGCAACAGAGTTGAATAGAGGTTTCTCCAAAAAGATATACAAATGGCCAATAAGCATGTGAAAAAATTGTTCAAAATTACTAATCATGGTATTGTGAGTCAAAACCATCATGATAAACCATCTCACGTGCACTAGGATGGCTTTAATCAAAAAGTCAGGTAACAACAAATGTTGAAGATGTGGAGAAATTTGAACATTCATACATTTCTGGTGAGAATGAAAAACAGCGCAGGCCTTTTGTAAAATAGGATGGCAGTTCCACAAATAAGTAAATAGAGTAATACCATACTATCCAGCAATTATTTCACTCCTAGGTGTCTACCCAATAGAAATAAAAACATACATAAAGATACAAACTTATACATAAATGTTCATAGCAGCATTATTCATATTAGACAAAAAATAAAAATTCAAATGTTCTTTGATGAATTGATAAACCAAATGTAGTATATATCACTCAAACATAAAAAGGAATGATATACTTAATGGAACATGATATAACAAGGATTAATCTTAAAAATATTATGTAAAGTGAAAGAAGTCAGTCACAAGTTCATATATTATATGATTAATTTATATTAAATGCCAAGAATAGACAATTCAATAGATAAAGTAAATTAGTGGTTTCCTAGGGTTGGGATATGGGTGAATAGAAGCAATAGATAACACGTACAGAGCTGTTATTTCTTTGGGGTAACAAAAATATTCTAAGATTGACTATAGTAAAGGTTTTACACACCTGTAAATTACTAAAAAATCATTGATTTATACACTTTAAATGAGTGACTCTTTTGGTATATGAATTATATTCCAATATAATTCTTCTTAAAAGTATATCGAACTTTCATATTTGTTCTCGGCAGAAAGGGTTATGCTGATGCCAGCTACACTCTCATAGTCCAAAACAGAAATCTGACTTTATTGTGTTTGAAAGGAGAGAATAATAAAGACCATAAAGTGACAGAATTCTTCCAAATGAGAGCGTTAAGGAATTAGACATTTGAGAAGCCACTTTCTGTAAAAATGAGCTGTTTCCTTAACTATTTTCTGAATTTTTTATCGTAGATATGAAGATACTAAGTTGAAAGACTGTTTTTAAATAAAACAAACTATTTAGTAACAGTAACATTAGCTATAGCTGAACACAGTGGTTGTGATCACAGATTCAGATCAGCTAAAGGGATTATAATCTGTGGAAAAGAGCACTGAAAGGGAGGATGCTACCCAGTAGTGACCCAGAAATCTGTATTCTGTATAAGTCCTTGGCCAAGAACTAGACTTTTCATGCTCTGGGTGCGATGATATGAGGCTTATGTCAGAATAAATTCTATATCATAAGAAGGGAAGAGCGATAACAAAGGTCAAACAGTCTTTAGGAATGTTGAAATGCCAGAACTTGTGGAGTTCAGGGACCATCTTATATTCTGATTAACTCCCAAGCATGTGACCCCAGAAATGCCACAATTGACGAGTTAGAAAAATGCCCTAGGTTAAGAGTTAACCTCGATTTACACTAACAAAGCCTGAAACCCAACACTGATAAAATATTCAGAAGAAATAAGGTTTGAAGACTGAATCCCTCTGATTAGAGGGGCCAAGGAAACATTGTGGGCTTAAAACATATCTGCAAAATAGCCTGAGAAGCGTGAGGAGAACATCAATGCAGAAAAATAGCCTGGTGTGTGGAATCAGAGCTTGAATACACTGATTAGTGCATCTATACAAAGGAGGTGGCATTGGTGGTGGTAGGAGACAGGATTTATATGGACAAAATACCAAAATAATTGAAAAAATATTAAAGATTTATATTGTATTATATTATATTATATCATATTATTATTATTATATATGATGCCAATAGTGAAAGAGGGTCTTGCAGGAGACTGAAACCTGAAGACAGGAAAAACTTTACATTTAAATTTTTTTTTCTCTCTTCCTGCTCTTTGCATCAGTCCTTGGGCTAAGACACAAAAAGTATGCAGCAGAGCAGAGTAAATATGGCCCTGGATATATATGGCCAGAGGATTAAAATGGGGAATCCCAAGAAACTGGAAAGTATTGAGAGTATTTTGAAGGGGCAGGTGGTCAAGCAAGTGAACCCAAAAAGTTGTTTATGAAGTTCTAAATTTACCTCAAAGCTGTACATCCACATATTTTATTCTAAACGCAAAGATAGACAACTGCCAAGATCTAAGTGAATGATACACATGTGGAAGAGATCCAAATAACACTGGACTTTTTTCTGTGCAGAAGCTTTTTAGTTTCATCCAATCCATTTGTCTATTTTTGCTTTCATTGAAAAAAGAGATTGTGGAATGATGGTTTCCAGGGGCTTGGTGGAGGTGGAAACAGAGATGTATTTTTCAAAGTTTACAAAATTTCAGTTATTCAATATGAATAGATGCTAGAGAGCTACTGTACAGCATAGTGCCTATAATTAGCAATACTGAATTATATACTTAAAAATTTACTAAGACGGTGAGTCTAATTGTATGTCTCTTCACCACAATAAAAGAAAGGAAAAAGGCAAGAAAAAACTTTTGTAGGTGATATATATGTTTATGGCATTAATTTTGGTGATAGTTTTATGGGTGTATATTTATCTCCAAACTCACTAAATTGTATACATTAAATATGTACAGGCTTTTGTGTTAATCATACCTCTATAAACTATTTTAAAACAAAAACAAATACCACTGTACTGGCATTAAAACCACAACCCACAAATGACTTCAGAACTTGTGTCCTGAACACAACAGGTTAGATTGCTTGCTATAACAAAAGTAACCACTGGATAAGTCTTCTCCACTAGCTAAAGAAGACTTCATATTCTAATATCCAGAACACAATTCAAACTTACTTGGCACAATATGCAGAAAACTAAAACTAGACCCCTTTCTTACATCTCAAACAAAAATTAACTCAAGATGGATTAAAGACTTAAATGTAAAACCCAAAACCATAAAATCCCCAAAAGAAAACTTCAGCAATACCATTCAGGACATAGGCGTGGGCAAAGACTTCGTGATGAAAACACCAAAAGCAATTGCAACAAAAGCAAAAATTAACAAATAGAATTTAATTAAACTAAAGAGCTTCTGCACAGCAAAAGAAACTAGCATCAGAGTGAACAGACAACCTACAAAATAAAAGTTTTGCAATCTACCCATCTGAACAAGGTCTAGTATCCAGAATCTACAAGGAACTTAAACAAATTTACAAGAAAGTAACAAACCCATCAAAAAGTGGGCAAAGGATATGAAAAGACACTTCTCAAAAGAAGACATTTATGTGGCCAACAAACATATGAAAAAAAGCTCATCATCACTGATCATTAGAGAAATGCAAATCAAAACCACAATGAGATACCATCTCATGCCAGTCAGAATGGTGATTATTAAAAAGTCAAGAAGCAATAGATGCTGGTGAGACTGTGGAGAAATAGGAATGCTTTTATACTGTCGGTGGGAATCTAAATTAGTTCAACCATTGTGTAAGACAGTATGGGAATTTCTCAAGAGTCTAGAACCAGAAACACCATTTGACCCAGTAATCCCATTACTGAGTATATACCCAAAGGAATATAAATTATTCTGCTATAAAGAAACATGCACATGTATGTTTATTGCAGCACTATTTACAATAGCAAAGACATGAAACCAACCCAAATGCCCATCAATGATATACTGGATAAAGAAAATGTGGCATATATACACCATGGAATACTATGAAGCCGTTAAAAGAATGAGATCATGTCCTCTACAGGGACATGGAAGAAGCTGGAAGCCATCATCTTCAGCAAACAAACACAGGAACAGAAAACCAAACACCGCATGTTCTCACTCTTAAGTGGGAGTTGAACCATGAGAACACATGGACACAGGGAGGGAAACAAACACTGGGGTCTGTTGGGGGGTGAGGGTGAAGGGGAGGGAAAGCGTTAGGACAAGTATCTAATGTATGTGGGGATTAAAACCTAGATGACAGGTTGATGGGTGCAGCAAACCACCAGGGCACTTTTATACCTATGTAACAAACCTGCACATTCTGCACATGTATCCTGGAATTGAAAGTAAAATTAAAAAAAAATTACTTGATACAAAAACTAGGGAAATCACAAATTCAAATGGGAAAAGACACTCAATAAATGGTAAAGCTAAGATGACAAAGATGTTGGAATTAGCAGAAAAATATCTTAAGCAACTATTTAATAATGCACCAACAGAACTTAAAATATTATTTAAATAGAAAAATACTGTTGAAAATCTCAGCAAAATATAAAAGATATAAAAAATGTGAATTACAGACTTAAAGATAGAATAATCAAAATAAAAACTCATTAGATAGGCTACATAGTAGAAAAAGATGACAGAAAAATCAGTAAACTTAAAGAAAGATTAAGACAAATTATCCCATGTGAGCAAACAGAAAAGGCTGATACAAAATGAGCAGAGCCCCAACACCAAGTGGCATAATATTAAAAGGTCTAACATTTATGTAATTCAAGTTGCCAAAAAAGAGAAAGAATACAGTACATCAAAAATATTTAATTCAAATATATAAATATATAGATTTCAGAAGCTTAGTGAACAACAACAACAATGTATATTAACCAATTTGTCGGGTTATAAAACATACTTTAACAAATTTATGAGTTAAAAATTATACAAAGTCTGCTATATATCCATAATGGAATTAGACTAGATATCAGAAAAGGAATGATAATACGAAAACCTCCAAACGCTGCAAAATTAGTGCAAATATAAATAACCTGTGTGTCAGAGAAGTCTCAGAAAAATTAAAAATTATATTTTAGCTCAATGAAAATGGAAACTCAACATGTCAAATTTGAATGACATAGCTAAAACAATGCATAGTGAAAATTTATGGCAAAACAGATAGAGAAGAGTAAAAGACTGTAATCAGAAATCTAAGCTGTCAATTAGAAATCTAAGCTGTCACTTCCAGAAACTAGAAAAAGAAAAATAAACACAATCCAAAAGAATGAAGGAATTCACAAATTTGAGATCAGAAAGCCACATATTTGAAAACAAATAATGCAGAAGAGCAATATGATCAGGCATGTTTCTGTTAAAGATTCATAAATTGGCTAACCAATTTTTATTTTATTTTATTAATGATACTAAAATAAAAGAGTACATGGATTACAAATATCTTGAATGAAATGATGAATACCATTACAGATGATGCAAACATTAAAAGGATAATAAAGAAATACTGCAGG
>NW_026652282.1:74854350-74893732 GCF_009828535.3 Hylobates moloch
AAAAAAAAAAAAAAAAAAAAGAAATACTGCAGACAACTCTAACCACATATATTTGGCAAACTAAATAAAACAGGCCAATTCCTTGAAAAACACATAATATCAAAACTCAACCAAAATAAAACAGATAATCTGAGTAGTTATAAACATCAAAAAAATTAAACTTGTAGTTAAAAATTTACAGAAATAAAATCTCCAAGCCCAGATAGCAATCATGTGAACATATCAATAGATCAATAACATTTTTGACAAAACTGAACATTTACTAATTGTGAAGGTTAATACTGAGGGTCAACTTGATTGCATTGAGAGATACAAAGTATTTATTTTGGGTGTGTCTGTGTGGATGTTGCCAAAAGAAATTAACATTTGAGTCAGTGGGCTGAGGAAGGCAGATACACCCTTAATCTGGTGGACATAATCTAAATAGCTGCTAGGAAATATGAAGCAGGCAGAAAAACGTGAAAAGGAGACGACGGGCCTAGTCTCCCAGCCTACATCTTTCTACTGTGTTGGATGCTTCCTGCCCTCAAACATCAGGCTCCAAGTTCTTCAGTTTTGGGGCTTGGACTGGCTCTCCTTGCTCCTCAGTTTGCAGACAGCCTATTGTGGAATGTTGTGAGTGTGTAAGTTGGACTCAACTTCTAATAGTATGAAGAACACTCATAGTCCTTGGCATGAACCATTTAGAGAGTTATGCAAAATAAATGAGTTTGACACTCCTGATTCACTGCTCGTGAGAGGCAAGGAGTTTAGTGGCTCTATATATAATACCTTTGACCAGATGTGGAGAACCAAGGAACGTAGTGAAGCTGGTTGATTGCTCCTAAGTTCAGTAGAAAAAGTAATGAAAGAAAATGATGAACTCAAGGATTCTGTCTCCCAGCTTCAGAAGCAAATACTGAGCCTCAAATCTGCTAAGATTTCCGTGAGTGAGTTTTATCTCCTGTAGAGAAAGAACTGAAATTGTGGAAAAACAGACACAAGCTCTTATCATGCAAGTGGCTGACCTGCAACAAAAGGTGCGTGCACAGCCTTGCCAGGTGCCTACCATTAAAGTGAGGGCATTGATTGGAAAAGAATGGGACCCTGCAGCTTGGAATGGGGATATGTGGGAGGACCCTGCTGAAGGAGGACGAGTTTGTAAACTCTGATGAACCTTTTTTGCCAGAAGGAACAGCTACCCCATCCCCAGTATTAGCAACACCCCCCCACCCCCGCCTCACCCATGTTGCCAACAGCCTTCCCATCTTTGTCTGAGGAGATAAACCCTGCACTGCCTGAGGCAGTTGCCAGGCAAGATAATGTTGATTCTCCAGAGAAGCCAATCCCAGCACCTCTGTTTACTTCTAGATGTATACACTAAACTCCCTGCAAGCCCTTAGAGGTGAGGTTGAGAGTGTGACCCATGAGGAGGTGCACACACTAAAAAAAAACTGTTTGAGTTCTCTAATTTATATGAATCTGGAGAACAGGTAAGGGAATAGATATTAAGGGTATGGGATAATGGTGGAAGGAACATAGTTGGATCAGGATGAATTTATGGATTTGGTTCCATTAAGTTGAAACTGCATTTAATGTTGCAGCTCAGGGAGTTTAAAAAGGTTCTAAAAGTTTATTTGCTTGGTTAGCTGAAATATGGATTAAAAGATGGCCCACTGTGAGTGAGCTGAAAATGCCTGATCTCTCTTGGGTTAATGTAGAGGAAGGGACCCAAAGGCTTACAGAGATTGGGATGGTGGAGTGGATTAGTCACTTTAGATCTACTCATCCCAGCTGGTGGGGGGAAGAGGGTTCCAGAAAATACACCCTTGACCAATGCCTTGTGAAATAGATTTGTGAGGGCAGCACCTGCATCTTTGAAGAGGCCTGTAATTGCTCTTCTCTGTATGTCAGATCTAACGGTGGGAACTGCAGTCACTCAACTACAAAATGTAAATACAATGGGAATAATTGGATCCTGAGGTGGCAGGGGCCAAGTGGCAGCACTCAACTGTCAAAGCCAAGGTGGGTGTGTCCACCACAATGGACAGCAGAGGCAAAGCCACAATCAGAATTGTCTGACTCATGTAGAGCTCTGGCACTGGCTAATTAATCATAGTGTTCCTAGAAGTGAAATTAATAGGAAGCCTACTGCATTTCTACCTAAATTATACAAACAGAAAACTTCTAGGTTGAATGGACAAAAGACTAATTCGAGTTATACAAACAGAGAATCATAGCCCCTCAATCAATTTCCAGACTTGAACCAGTTTACAGACCCAGGACCTCTTGAATGAAGGGGAGGCCAGGTCCCCTTGAGGAAGGACCTCACTATATTACCAACAATGTATGCAGTGAGTCTTTCTCCCATTCTTCCTCAAGGAGACCTCTGGCCTTTTACCACGGTAACTGTGCATTGAGGAAAGGGAAATGATCAGACATTTTGGAGACTACCATAGACTGGCTTTGAGCTGATATTGATTCTAGGGGATCCAAAATGTCATTTTGGTTCTCCAGTTAAAGTAGGGGCTTATGGAGGTCAGATGATTAATGGAGTTTTAGCTCAGGTCCAACTTACAGTGGGTCCAGTGAGTTCCCAGTCTCATCCTGTGGTCATTTCCCCAGTGCCAGAATGCATAATTGGCATAGAGACACACTTAGCAGCTGGCAGAACCCCCATGTTGCCTCCCTTACTGGTAGGGTGAGGGCTACTATGGTGGGAAAGGCCAAATGGAAGCTATTACAGCTCCCCCTACTTAGAAATATAGTAATTCAAAAACAATATCACATCCCTGGAGTGATTGCAGAGATCAGTGTCACCATCGGGACATGAAGGATGCAGGGGTGGTAATTCCCACCACATCCCCGTTCAACACTCCCATTTTGTCTGTGCAGAAGACAGGATCTTGGAGAATGACAGTGGATTACCATAAGCTTAACCAAGTGGTTATGCCATTTGCAGGTGCTGTACCAGATGTGGTTTCATTGCTTGAGCAAATTAACACATCTCCTGCTACCTGGTATGTAGCCATTGACTTGGGAAATGCCTTTTTCTCGATTCCTGTCCATAATACCCACCAGAAGCAATTTGCCTTCGGCTGGCAAGGCCAGCAATATATCTTTACTGTCCTACTTCAGGTGTATATCAACTCTCCAGCTTTGTGTCATAATCTTATTGGGAGAGATTTTGATTGCTTTTTGCTTCTGCAAGATATCACACTGGTACATTACATTGATGATATTATGCTGATTGGATCCAACACACTGGACTTATGGGTGAGAAATTTGCATGCCAGAGGATGGAAAATAAATCCAACTAAAATTCAGGGAGCTTCTACCTCAGTAAAATTTCTAGGGATCCAGTGGTGTGGGACCTATTGAGATATTCCTTCTAAGGTAAAGGACAAGTTGCTGCATTTGGCCCCTCCTACATCCAAGAAAGAGGCACAATGCCTAGTGGGCCTATTTAGACTTTGGAGGCAACACATTCCTCATTTGGGTGTGTTACTATGGCCCATTTATCAAGTGACTGGAAAGCCTGCCAGTTTTGAGTGGGGTCCAAGAAGAGGAGAAGGCTCTGCAACAGGACCAGGTTGTGCAAGTTGCTCTGCCACTTAGGCCATATGACCCAGCAGATCCAACAGTGCTTGAGGTGTTAGTGGCAGATAGGGATGCTGTTTGGATCCTTTGGCAGGCACCCATAGGTGAATCACAGCAGAGGCCTCTAGGATTTCGGAGTAAGGCCCTGCCATCTTCTGCAGATAACTACTCTCCTTTTGAGAGACTGCTCTTGGCCTGTTACTGTGCTTTCGTGGAAACTGAACATTTGACTATGGGTCACCAAGTCATCGTGCAACCTGAACTGCCGATCATGAACTGGATGCTTTCTGACTCATCAGGCCATGAAGTGGGTCATGCACAGCAGCATCATGAAATTGAAGTGGTATATACGTGATGGGGCTCGAGCAGGTCTTGAATGTACAAGTAAGTTACATGAGTAAGTGGCCCAAATACCCATGGTCTCCACTCCTGACATCCTGCCTTCTCTACCCCAGCCTGAACCAATGATCTCATGGGGAGTTCCCTATGATCAGTTGACAGAGGAAGAGAAGACTAGGGCCTGGTTCACAGATGGTTCTGCACGATATGCAGGCACCACCTGAAAGTGGACAGCTACAGCACTACAACCCCTTTCTAGGACATCCCTGAAGGACAGTGGTGAAGGGAAATCTTCCCAGTGGGCAGAACTTTGAGCAGTGCACCTGGTTGTGCACTTTGCAAGGAAGGAGAAATGGCCAGATGTGCGATTATATACTGATTCATGGGCTGTAGCCAATGGTTTGGCTGGATGGTCAGGGACTTGAAAGAAGCACGATTGGAAAATTGGTGACAAAGAAATGTGGGGACGAGGTATGTGGATGGAGCTCTCTGAGTGGTCAAAAACCATGAAGATATTTGTATGCCATGTGAGTGGTCACCAATGGGTGACTTCAGCAGATGAGGAGTTTAATAATCAAGTGTATAAGATGACCCGTTCTGAGGACACCACTCAGCCTCTTTCCTCAGCCACCCTTGTCATCACCCAATGGGCCCACGAACGAAGTGGCCATGGTGGCAGGGATGGAGGTTACACATGGGCTCAGCAACATGGACTTCCACTCACCAAGGCTGACCTGACTATGGCCACTTTTGAGTGCCCGATTTGCCAGCAGCAGAGACCAACACTGAGCCCTCGATATGGCACCATTCCTTGGGGTGATCAGCCAGCCACCTGGTGGCAGGTTAGTTATAATGGACCTCTTCCATCATGGAAAGGGCAGAGGTTTGTCCTGACTGGAATAAGCACTTATCCCGGATATGGGTCTGCCTATCCTGCACGCAATGCTTCTTCCAAGACTACCACCGGTGGATTCAAGGAATGCCTTATCCACCATCATCGTATTCCACACAGCATTGCTTCTGATCAGGGCACTCATTTTATGGCTAAAGAGGTGTGGCAGTGGGCTCATGCTCATGGAGTTCACTGGTCTTATCATGTTTCCCATCATCCTGAAGCAGATGGATTGATAGAATGGTGGAATGGCCTTTTGAAGTCACAATTACAACACCAACTAGGTGACAATACTTTGCAGGGTTGGGGCAAAGTTCTCCAGAAGGCCACGTATGCTCTGAATCAGCATCAAATATATGGTACTGTTTCTCCCATAGCCAGGTTGATGGGTCCAGGAATCAAGGCATGGAAGTGGCACCATTCACCATCACCCCTAGTGATCCACTACAAAAATTTTTGCTTCCTGTTCCTGTGACATTACATTCCGCTGCCCTAGAGATCTTAGTTCCAGAGGGAGGAACATGGCCACCATGAGACACAACAATGATTCCATTAAACTTCAAGCTAAGATTGCCACCTGGACACTTTGGGCTCCTCCTACCTTTAAGTCAACAGGCTAAGAAGGGACTTACAGTGCTGACTGGGGTGACTGACCTGGACTATGAGATGAAATCAGTCTACAACTCTGCAATGGAGGTAAGGAAGAGTACGTATGGAATAGGAGATCCATTAGGGCGTCTCTTAATATTACCATGCCCTGTGATTCAGGTCAATGGGAAACTACAACAGCCCAATCCAAGCAGTACTACAAATGTCCCGGACCCTTCAGGAATGAAGGTTTGGATCACTCCACAGGGAAAAAAAGAAAAAAAAAATACACGACCTGCTGAGGTGCTTGCTGAAAGCGAAGAGAATATAGAATGGGTAGTAGAAGAAGGTAGTCATCAATTCTGGCTACAACCACATGACCAATTGCAGAAATGAGGACTGTAACTGTCATGAGTATTTCCTCTTTCTTTTGTTAAAAACATGTTTGTGCATGTATATACTTGTACTAAGAAAATATCTTCATTTTATTTCCTTTTCTTTTATCATATGACATATGATTTATTGACTTCATATCAGCATTTAAGTATTGTTAACTTTATGTAATAGTATTTGGGTATGGAATTGGTGCATTTCTGGTTATACAAAGGACAGTTGTATTATGTTAGGTATAATTACGACCTCAGTCTTTATCTGAGGATTACATATGATCTCAGGAGATGTGTGTGGGTTCAAGTTGACAAGGGGTGGACTTGTGATGGTTAATACTGAATGTCAACTTGATTGGATTGAGGGATACAAAGTATTAATCCTGGGTGTGTCTGTGTGGGTGTTGCCAAAAGAGATTAACATTTGAGTCAGTGGGCTGGGGAAGGCAGATCCACCCATAATATTGTGGGCACAATCTAATCAGCTTCCAGCAAATATAAAGCAGGCAGAAAAACGTGAAAAGGAGACTATGGGACTTAGCCTCCCAGCCTACAACTTTCTCCCTGCTGGATGCTTCCTGCCCGAGAACATTGGACTGCAAGTTCTTCAGTTTTGGGACATGGACTGGCTCTCCTTCCTTCTCAGCTTGCAGACAACCTATTGTGGGACCTTGTGATAGTGTAAGTTAATATTTAATAAATTCCCCATATATATATATATGGAGAGAGAGAGAGAGAGAGAGGAATAGATAGATATCCTATTAGTTCTCTCCCTCTAAGGGAACTCTGACTAAAACACTCATCATAAAAACTCTCTGCAAAGACTAGAAAGAAACTTCCTCAATCTATCTGCAGAATATCTACAGGTACCACAATAGTAAATGGTGCATCTGCAAAATATGTACAGGCACCACAATAGTAAATGGTGAAAACTTAATACTTTCTTCCTAAAATCAGGAACAAGGCAAGAACAGCTGTTCTCAGTACTCTTATTCAACATTATGCTGGAAGTTCAACTACTACAAAAAAAATGAGAAAAAAATAAAAGACATACAAATTAGAAAAAAAAAATCAAATAAAATTTCCCCTATTCACAGATGGCATGATTATCTGCAAACAATGCAGAGATATCTACAAAAAACTTTTAGAATTAATCAGTGACTTTAGTAATGTAATAGGATATAAGGCCAAAACACAAAAATTAATCATATTCCTAATATGTCCACATTCAGTGGACAATTGAAAATCAGAATCTAAAAATAACGTATACCACTTACAACAGCTCTCAAAGTGAAATATTTAGGTATAAATCTACCAAAATATGTACAGGGCCTATACGTTAAAACTATAAAATGCTGATGAAATAAACATAAGGCGTAAATGTCTGACTAGACAGCCAGGAAGTACTGCTCCCACCGAGAGACCAAAATATGGAATAAACCAACATGCTTCAAACACATCTTCAGGGAGAAAACACTGAGAATCTATAGAGAGACAATATAGATACTGAGGCCAAAGAGGGAGGAAGTAGGGAACCCTAAATGGAACTGCAGAGGACTAGGATGAGTTCCCAGCCCCGAATGGCTCCTAGGGAAGAGATGAGTGAAATGATGTCAGGGCAGCCCACACTCGCTGTGGACTTCTGGAACTCTAGCTACAAAGATCCCATGATCCCTCACCACCATGGGCATTTGAATTGTAAGGGATATCTGTCTGAAGAGTAGGCAGAGACAGAGCTCCGAGTTGCATGGAGACCAGGGGAATTTACACGCCAGGCTGAGGCAGCACAGCACAGTCATAGGCGCCTGTCCCCCAAGGCTCCCAATTTTCCTCTGAGTACCTCTAACTCCAGCTGACAGGTGGGTCAAAGAGAGCAGAGCCATCTTTCCCATAGGATTGTGGTGCCTCTGTCCTAGAGGCAGCCCCTGCCTGCCAGCCCCTCCGAATTCCCCTCCCTAGCCACTCTAGCAGGAATATGTGCAAAGCACGGCCTCTGATGCCCAGCCTGGATGCTTTGCCATTGGTTCCCACTGAGTGCTTTTTAGGTGGCCTGGGAGCACTTCGGATCCCCCAAGACAGCTAGTGCCTAACCCAAAGGGAATAGAAGATAGAGCTGCAGGCCTGATCCCAATGCCCTGGGGTTTCGGCACACAGACAGGGAGCACCAAGCTGAAATATGTGGCCAGTGCTCGAGTTGAGGAGGAGCCCCCATTCTCAGAATACTGGAAAGGGATGAGATGCAGGTTTGTGGGCCTGTGTGGGAGTGGGGCATGCCTCCCTCCTCAGGGTCGGCCCCAGAAGGATGTAGTCTGTATGCCAACGATAGCCCCTGCCTGAAGGAGTCCCACAGCCCAGAGCACATGAAAAAGAAAATGTGGGGGTGGCACCAGTGATTGGAAGGGGCTCTCCTAAGGCCCTGGAGTAGACCTGGAGAGAGGATCTTCTCTTCCTGTTCTCCCAACACAGAGCACCACTATGAATATGCTGAAATATAAAAGAGCCAAGTGACTAAGAGTCTGTCTGCAGTCCATTGCTCTTAAGTCCATCTACTGGATTGGGGCCAAAATGACAACACCAAAATATTCTGCTAGTATACAGCACCTGTGAAACTCAGGGCAAGAATCTGGCTACAAATAAAGATCTGGTACAGAGCCTTGGCCCTCAGAAAGCATCGAGGAATGAAGACAATTGATGCTACTCAACTTATACTGAAGCTAAACCCTCGACAGAAGTAAAGACTAAAAACCAAAAAGTCAAAAATACAAAGAAACACCAGAAATCTCAGATGAGGAACTTCAAGAACTTTGATGATTCAAAAAGTCAGAGTGCCCCTTATGTTTAAACTAGCACCCTAGCTCCCCAGCAATGATTCTTAACCAGATTGAAATTACTGAAATAACGGACATAGAATTCAAAATCTGGATAGCAAAGAATCTCATCAAGATACAGGAGAAGGTAAAAACCCTATCCAAGGAATCCAAAGGATCCAGTAAAATGGTGAAATGGTTGAAAGATGAAATAGCCATTTTGAGAAAGAACCAATCTGACCTTTGGGAATGGACATATTCACTGCAAGAATTTTATAGTATAGTTGAAAGCATTAATCGCAGAGTAGAACAAGCTGAGGAAAGAATCTCAGAGCTCAAAGAGCAGTTCATCAAATTATCCCCGTCAGACAAAAATGAACAAAAAAATAAAAAAAAGACAAAACCTCCAAAAAATGTTATTATGTAATAAGACCAAACCTATTTTTTATTGGCATTTCTCAGTGAGAAGGAGAGAGAGTAAGCAACTTGGAAAATATATTTGAGGATATACTCTATGAAAATATCTGCCATCTCACTAAATAGGTTGATATGAAATTTCAATAAATACAGAAAACCCTTGTAAGACTACTATAAAAAATGACATTTCAAGGCACATGTTATCAGAGTCACCAAGGTCAATGAGAAATTTAAAAATCTCAAAGGCAGCTAGAGATAAGTGTCAGGTCACTTACTGAGGGAATTCCATCAGGCTAGCAATCAAACTCCCAGCAGAAACCTTACAAGCCAGAAGCAATTAGGGACCTTTATTCAGCATCCTTAAAGAAAAGAAATTCCAACCAAAAAGTCAGTATCCCAACAAACCAAGCTTCATAAGCAAAGGAGAAATAAAGTCCTTTTCAGACAAGGAAATACTAAGGGAATTTATCACCACTAGATCAGCTTTGTAAGAAGTCCTTAAGGGGGTGTTGAACACGGAAATGGCAGAAAGATGTATGCTACCATAAAAACACTTAAGCACATAGCCCACAGGTACTATAAAGCAACTATACAATCAAGTCTACAAAACACTCAGCTAATAACATGATGTCAGGATCAAAATCGAACATGTCAATGAATGTGAACAGTATAAATGTCTCCATTAAAAGGCATAGAGTGGCAAGTTGGATTAAAATATAATAACCTATTGTCTGCTATCTTTAAGAGACCCCTCTTACATGTAATGACACCCACAAGCTCAAAGTAAGGAGATGGAGAAAGATCTATAATGCAAACAGAAAAAAGAGAAGGAGTCATTATTCCTATGTCAGATGAAACAGACTTTAAACCAGTAAAAATTAAGAAGGACAAAAGTGGGAACTACATAATACAATACACCCCACTGATGGTATTAGACAGATCATTGCGGCAGGAAACTGACTAAGAAATTCTGGACTTAAACTCACCACTTGACCAACTGGAACTAAGAGACATGCTCAGAATCCTTCACCTAACACTACAGAAATATATTCTACTCATCTTCACACAAAACATATTCTAAGAATGAATGAACACATGCTTGGCCATAAAACAAATCTCAATAAATTCAAAAAATTTAAAATTATATCAAGTACACTCTCCAATAACAGTGCAATAAAAATATAAATCAATACCAAGAAGACCTCTCAAAACCCCACTACTACGTGGATATGAAACAACTTGCTCTTGAATGACTCTTGAAATAACCACAAAATTAAGGCAGAAATCAAAACATCCTTTAAAACTAATATAAATAAAGACAAAACTTATGAAAGTATTTGAGGTAATGTTAAAGCAGTGTTGAGGAAAGTTTATAGCCATAAATGCCTACATGAAAAAGTCAGAAAAATCTCAATTTTAACAACTTATCATTGCACCTAGAACTAGAATAAAATAACAAACCAACCAGAAAGCCAGCAGCAGAAAACAAATAAATAAAATCAGAGAAGAATTGAATAAAATTGAGATGCAAAAATACATAAAAAGATCAATGAAACCAAAAGTTGGTTTTGCAAAGGAATAAATAAGATTGATAGACTACTAGCTAGATTAACAAAGATAAAAGTGAAAATATCCAAATAAACACAGTCAGAAATTTAAAAGATGACATTACAACTGATCCCACAGAAATACAAAAGATACTCAAGAGACTGCTGTGAAAAATTCTATGTGTAAAAATTAGAAAATCTACAATAAATGAATAAATTCCTGGAAAAACACAACCTCCCAAGACTGAACCAGAAAGAAAGTGAAAACCTAAACAGACCAGTAATGAGTTCTGAAATTGAATAAGCAACAATAATTTTAAAAAACCTACCACCCACAAAAAGCCCTGGACCAGATGGATTTACAGCCTAAATTTGCCAGCTATATAGTGAAACTATTCCAAAATATTGAACAGAAAGTACTCCTCCCTAAATCATTCTATGAAGCCAGCCTCATCCTGATACCGAAATCTGGCAAAGCAACAATGGAAAAAAAAGAAAAAAAACACTTCAGGCCAATATTCTTGCTAAACGTAGATGCAAAAATCAGCACAATATCCACAAACCATATCCAGCAGCACATCAAAAAGTTAACTCACTATGATAAAGTAAGCTGTATTTCTGCTATGCAAGACTCGTTCAACATATGCAAATCAATAAATGTGATTCATCACATTAACAAAATTAAAAACTTAACCATAAAATCACCTCAATAGATGCAGAAAACACTTTCAATAAAATCCAACATTCCTTCATTATAAAAACACTCAACAAACTAGGCATTGAAAAAACATACCTTAAAATAGTAAGAGCCATATATGACAAACACACAGTCAACATCATACCCAACAGGTAAAAGCTGGAACCATTATTTTTGAGAACTAGAAGAAGAAAAGAATGCCTACTCTCACCACTCTTATTCAACCTAATACTGGAAGTCCTAGCCAGAGGATCAGGCAAGAGAAAGAAATAAAAGGCATCAAAATAGGAAAAGAAGAAGTCAAAATATCTCTCTTCACTGATGATATGATTCTATACCCAGAAGACCCTAAAGACTGCCAAAATGCTCGTAGAACTGACAAAAAAGACTTCAGTAAAATGTCAGGATAAAATATCAATGTACAAAAACCAGTAACATTTATATTCATGAATAACATAAGGATTGAGCCAAATCAAAACCCAATCCCATTTTTAATAGCCACAAAAAATGGAATACCTAAGCATACATCTAACCAAGGAGGTGAAAGATCTCTACAAGGAGAATTACAAAACACTGCTGAAAGAAATCAGAGACAACACAAATAAATGGAAAAACATTCCAGGCTCAAGGATTAAAAGAATCAATATTGTTAAAATGGCCATACTGCCCAAAGAAATGTACAGATTCATTGCTATTCCTAGAAAACTACCAATGTCATTTTGCACAGAATTAGAAAAACATATACCATAATTTATATGGAATAAAAAAAGAGCCTGAATAATCATAGTAATCGTAAGCAAAAAGAACAAAACCAGAGGCATCACGTTACCTGATTTTAAACTATACAAGAAGTCTACAGTAACCAAAAGAGCATGGTGCTGGTACAAAAACAAACACAAAGACCAAAGAAACAGAATAAAGAATAGAGAGATAAAGCTGTACACTGACAACCATGTGATCTTTGACAAACTCAAGAAAGTAAGCAATGGGGAAAAGGCTCCCTTTTCAATAAATATTTCTGGGATAACTGGATATTCACATATAGAAGAATAAAATTGGAGCCCTACTTATCACCATATAAAAAAACAACTGAAGATGGTTTAAAGTCTTAAATGTAAGACCTAAACTATAAAAACTTTGAAGGATACATAGGAAATACCTTTCTCAATATCAGTCTTGGCAAATAATTTATGGCCTCAAAAACAACTGTAACAAAAAAATGTATAAGTGAGATGTAATTGAACTAAACAGCTTTTTCACAACAAGAAGAACTATCAAAGAATTAAACAGGCAACCTATTGAATGGGAGAAAATATTAACACACTATGCATCTGACAAAGGATCAATATCCAGAATCTGTAAGGAACTTAAACAAAAGAACAAGCAAAAAGCAACTAACCCCATTAAAAAGTGAGCAAAGAACATAAATAGACATTTCTCAAAAGAAGACATACAACCGTTCAACACACATGAAGAAAATGCTCATCATCACTAATCATTAGAGAAATGTGAACCAAAACCAGAATGTAGCACCATCTCACACCATTCAGGATGGCTTTGGATAAAAAGTCAAAAAATAACAGATGTTGGCAAGGCTTCAGAAAAATGGGACACATACACTGTTTGTGGGAATGTGAATTCGTCCAGCTACTGTGGGAAACAATTTGGAGATTTCTCAATGAACTAAAAGTTGAACTACCATACAACCTAGTGATCTCATTACAGCATATATATCCAAATGAAAATAAATTTTTCTACCAAAAACACACATGCACCTGTATGTCCACTGCAGCACTATTCACAACAGCAAAAACATGGAATCAACCCAGATGCCCATCAGCAGTGAATTGGATATAGAAAATGTATACATACACCATGAAATGCTATGCAGCCATGAAAAAAAAAATCATGTCCTTTGCATCAACATGGATTCAGCTTGAGCACATTATCCTAAGAGAACTAATGCAGGAACAGAAAACGGAGTACTTCATGCTCTCACTAACAAGTAGGAGCTAAATATTGGGTACACATGGACATAAATATGGGAACAACAGACACTTGCGACTAGTAGAGGGGCAAGGATAACATGGCGGCAAGGGCTGGAAAACTACCTAATGTGTATTATGCTTGATACCAGTGTAATAGGTTCAATCATACTGAAACAGGAAAAGTTCTCTTGTGCCCCTCACAGGGCATGCAATGGGGGTGTGGCTCATTTCTTCAGTGCCCCACTGCTCAAACCTCTAGGGGAGAATACAGATGGGCAGGCTGTGGGGCTCTGAACCCATGGCAGTGTCTAGGGGTGAATGTTTACAGCTGAAGCCCCAGTGGGTGTGTGTTACAGGGCTCTCTTTTAGTTTAAGCTACCATAGGTGGCTGTGTTAGCTCAATTAGACCCCTCCCTTATCGCAAGGACAGAGGGCTTTCTGTATCCCAGCGTTCTTGCCTTGGTGTACCAGAAGAATCAGATCACACGTGGGCTTGGAGAACAAGTGCAAGATTTTATGAATGGAAGTAGCTCTCAGCAGATGGGGGAGCCCGAAGGGAAATGGTTTTCCCTTGGAGTTGGGCTGCTTGGTGGCCCGGGCCCTCCTCCAACTGACCCTACCAAACTCTGCCTTGTTCCACCGGTTGATGGCCTGCTGGCATGCTGGCCTGCTCCCCTCAACGTCCTCTCCACATCTAGCTGCTCCGGTCTTCTACTGATATGTTCCTCTTGACGTCCAGCCACTTGTGTGTTCCTCTGCTGATGTGCTCCTCTCGCCATCCAGCCACCCTTGTGTCTGCCTGCTAGGGTGTCAGGGTTTTTATAGGCACAGGATGGGGGCATGGCAGGCCAGGGTTGTCTTGGGAAATGCAACATTTGGACAGGAAAACAAAAATGCCTGTTTTCACCTAGGTCTGTGGGCATGGGCCCAGGAGTGGAGCCCTAGCTAGGGACCATGCCCTTCTCTATCCAGCACTTCCCTTCCCCCATGCAGTATCATTTAAAGGCACCACACTCTTCCCTTCCCAGCACTTCCCTTCCCCACTTCCATGTCAATTCCCCAAACCTCAGCATCATGCAATATACCTCTGTAACATTCTTGCACATGTACTCCCTTATTCTAAAGTAAAAGTTTGAAAAAGAAATCAAAGTACTAAATAATTGGAGTGACATACCATCTCCTTGGATTGGAACACTCAACACAGTAAAAATGTTACTTCTCCCAAGTTTGAGCTATATACTGGACATCATTCCAAAGAAAATACCTGCAAAAATTTTTACAGATATAGACAAGCTATTTTTAAATTTATATGGAAAGACCCCAAAAATTATTATAGGAAAAAATTAAAAAAAGAAATGATTAAATTTGTAGGAATAACATTACTTTAAGACTTAATTTAGAGCTGCAATATACAAGATGGTATGGTACTGGCTAAGAGATAGGAACATAGATAAATAGACAGAAGAGATAGTCAAGAAAGAGATTGAAATAGGCTGACACTAATATGGCCAATATATTTTTGACAAAGGTGCAAAAGCAATGGTTTTGGGACACTGGACATTCATATGCAAATAAGTTAGCTTTGAGGAAAACTTCATACCTTTAAAAAAATTAACAAAGAATGAGTCACAGATTTAAATGTAATATGTACAATTATAAAACTATTAGAAGAAAACACTGGAGAAAACCTTTGTGACCAAGAATTAGACAAGGTGTTCTTAGCCATGAAACCAAAAACACAATCAAGAAAAGTATAAAATAATAAATTTGATTTTATCAAATTAAACACATGAGTTTGGCAAAACACACCTCTAAGAGAATAAAATGTAGGTTGGAAACTTGAAGAAAATGTTTTCAGAACATCACTTATGTGACAAAAGATTTGTATCCAGACTGTATCAATAAGACAAAAACTCAACAGTAAGGAAGCAAATATCCCTATTTTAAAGTGGGCAAAATACTTGTACACTTCACCAGTGAAAACCTATAAATGGTGAATAAACATATGAAAAGACCATGCAGTAACATTATACATCTCTTGGAATGGCTAAAACAAAATATACTGACAATACCAAGTGCTAATGATAGTGCATAGCAACTGGAATTCACATACCTTGCTGGTGGGAATGTTCAATAATATACCCACATTGAAAAAAAAAATGTAGGTTCTTAAAAAGTTAAACAAGCACTTACTATATGACTCATCGATCTCATTCTAAGGTACTTACAAAAGTAAATTGAGGAATTTTCCTCACAAAGATATCTGTAAATAAATGTTTTGAGCAGTTCTATTTATAATTGCCAATAACTGGAAACCACCCTAATGCTCTTCAATGGATGAATGAATAAACAAACTGGTATATCCACAAAATGGAATGCTCTACAGCAATTAAAAGGAATAAATTATTTATACATGCAATAATTTGCATAAGTCTCCAGGGAATTATGCTAAGTGAGGAAAGTTAATCACAAGTAGTTCTAATCTATATGATTCTATTTATATGACATAAAGACTGGCTATATTCTTTATGCATTCCTGTGCAACAAAAAAATGCAAACCCCTTTGTTCATAAACTATTAATAAATTCAAAAACATTTTAGCTGCAGAACAAGAGTAAGGACCTTCTAGACATGGAACTGTACAGGTTGCATAGTCGTGACACGGGCTATTGTGTGATATTCTCAAAAATAGAAAACTAGAGTGATAGATAACAGATTATTAGTTGGTAGTGGTTAAAGGTGGGAGAAGATAACTACAAAGGCACAACACGAGGAAATTTTGGCTATGATGCAACTGTTTCGTATTCTGTCTGTGGTGGTGGTTACATAAATCCTTACATGTGTTAAAATTTATGTAATGTCTACCACAAAATTCCATTTTACTGTATGTTAACTTAAAAATATAACTGAAAAATGAAAACTATCAAAAAATAGATCACTAACTCAAACCTAAAAACTAAAGGAAACAGAAGAGAAACTTTTGTAACCTTATGACAGGCAATGTTACTTAAACACATAAAAAAGCACTAACTGGAAAAGTAAAAATTGATAAATTGGACTTCAAGATTAAACCTTCTCTTCAAAAGACTTCATTAAGAAAATGAAAATGTAAGCTCAACCAGGGGAAAAATAGTCACAAAGCATTTACATATCAAATATCTTATGTATAGAATATTCAGCAAACTTTTACGATGTGATAATAAAAGTACAAGCAACCCAAGAAAATATAGACAAAAGCTTGGACAAGCATTTCACTAAATAAAATACATTAATAATCAATAAACACAAGAAAATATGCTCGGTGTAGTTAGTAATGAAACGCACATTAAAATTAGCAAGACATGCCTCTTCACAGCTACTTGAATGACAAAATGTAAAAGACTGACAATACCAAATGTTGGGGATAATATGGACCAAAGAAACATTCACTCACAGCCAATTGGAGAAGTAAATGGTAGAGATGCTTTGGAAAATATTTTGGCTGCTTCTCATAAAAAAAAAATTCACAAACATCATGTGACCCAGCAATTCCATCTCTAGGCATTTATCAAGAGAAATGAAAGGATATATCCATATGACTTGTATATAAATAATTATGGCAACTTAATTCATAACAACTCCAAACTGGAAACAGCATACATGTCCATCCATAAGTGAATGGATAAATAAATTGTGTACATCTACAAGCGAATCTCATTCAAAATTAAAATGAACAAACATCGATACATGCAGTAACTTAGATAAATCTCAAAGGCATCAGTGCTGAATGAATGAAACCAGTCTCAATAAAAGTATGTAGGGTATGATTTCATTCAAATTATATTATATAGCTTACAAAACTACCTAACAGTGATAGTAATTAATAGTGATAATAATAATCTATTTACCTGAGTAAAGGTAGGAGAGGGGATTGACTAAAAGGGAAGAAGGGAAAACTTTCTGAAGCGATTGAAATATTCTACCTCAGTATTTGGTTGGTGGATAAGCAAGTGTATATATTTGTCAAAAATTATCATTCTGTTTAAAATATGTGATTTTTTTATCACATGTAAGTGGTACTTCAAAAATGTCAATTAAAAGTACAAGGTGAAATAAAGTGTTTTCAGAAAAATATATACAAAAACTAAGAGAATTTGTTATCTTCAGAACTGTAATACTAGAAGATTTTTTTTCAAACAGGAGAAAACTAATCACGATGGAAAAATACTAATGTTTTTAATAGGAATTTAAAAGCACCAGTAAAAATTAATATCTCTATAAGTAGAAAAGATCATTGACTGCTTAAAACAATAATACAAACATCTTATGGAGTTTAAAATACAGTTAAATTCTAAATACATGGCAACAATATCCAAAATACAGAATAAGTAAATGATGTTAAAGTGTTTTAAAGTCCTCACATTGTCTGGGAAGCAGTAAAGATACTATTTTAAAATAGGCATTAATAGGTTAAGACATGTTTTGAATTCTAGGGTAAACACTAGAACAGTAGGAAAATGTATACTTAAAGAAGAGGATGCTGTGATGTGCCTCCCAGACACCATTCTTTTCAGGACTAAAACACTCATTTCTACAGCTGATGGGATTCTTGATTGCTGACAGCTTCAGGAATTGCTTTCAGTGGACAGAAAACATCTCATTCAAGGTCATATGCACTTCCTTGGGGCAACCTGCATCCAACGACTGTAAAATGAAAGGATACATAGGCCAGAATACTTTTGCTGCAATTTGAGACAAGTCTGTAGAGCCATGCCAGCTTCACAGCTTCCTGTGAAATTGACTGAAACCTTTTCATCACAATTCAACTTCCCTTATTGCCCTATCTAGCTTAATTCACATCTGCACAGTTGTGGATTCTGGGGGGTCACATCTCAATAAAATTTCTGCATGCAAAGTTCCTTTTCGAATTTCTTTTCTGGGGAACCTCACCTATGACATTTGGTGCGAGGAGTGGCTGGAGGAAGCAGACCATAAAATATATATTTGCAGTTGGGTCACTCACTGGCCAGTAATCAATGTGAATCCCATCACTGGTAGTGAGAGGGTAGGCCCCAGCATGTGGTAGTTTCATGGTGTAAGAGGATGCACTAGTAAATTGAGCTGTACACAGGGACTTGTAATTATATGGCTGTTACTAAAGCAATTGATGCCTTGAAGATAATGAAAGGCTATGTTTTTGGCTAATTTTGAAAATGAGTGAATTTCCCTTGTTGCATATCATGAGCTTCTCATCTCTTACAGACATTAGAAAGAAAAAAAAAGCAAAGCAAAAACTTACTTATAAAAACTATAATTGCAGAACTTTAGAGGAAGTTGAATTCCCAGCAACAGTAGCAAGTCTGCTATGCTCAATTTGGAAACATGATTGGGAAGATTGGGACTTTGAGGGATTGGATGTGGGCATCAGGATAGATACACTAGACAATCTTAAATCTCTGTATTTTCTGAAACTTTGTGGACCTGTGATATTTGCTCCCTGTTCTCTGTTAAAGGCTAGAACTCTATTCTCGCCTTAACATGATGCAAAGTCCTCTGTCTTGCAAGACAATACATGCCGTCCTTTAAGATCTAGCCCCATTTCTCCTTCTGGTTACCAGATAATGAAGATTAAGTCATAACATAATCCTGTTAGGAAAGTCCCTGGTAAACTAAAAGAGTAAAGGACATCAAGGAGCTGTAGCACCTAGGCAACATATACAAGAACTGGACTAGTACATACGGGAGTACATGAGATCAAGAAGACTGGAACACAGGCTTGTATAAGGGAAAGTAATTTGATATAACAGATCTCTACCATGAACTATGAAATATATAACTTCATTGATTAATTGCAGGAATACAGGATTAGTTTAACATTTAAATATCAATGACATTAATTTACCAAACTAACAAAGTGAAGGAGAAAAACATCATACGATCATGTCAATATCATTTAATAGCCTAAGACCCCAAATTATGCAATATACCCATTTAACGACCGGCCCACATACCCCTTTACTCTAAAATAAAATTAAATACAATAAACTTTTTAATGTTAAAAAAATCAATGACTCAGTGATTTTAAATGCTTTTAGTCAATCAAAATTATCAACTGATTCAAAAGGCAATCTCTCTGGAAATGACCTAATACACATGCCCAGAAATAATGTGTAACCAGCTACCTGGAAATTTCTTAGCCCAGTCAAGCTGACACATAAAATTAACCAACAGTATGTTTTACAAGATAACCTTATAAAATTAATATAATAATATTATCATTTAAAATGTTAACCTCGGCCTCAGAAATCACACTACTGCGGCCCATTGGTTATGGTTACAGATTGTTAGTTCTCAACAACTGCTTTTATAGCAAGAGATCTCCTTCTTACCTAGTGAGAGAAAGAGTCTCCAAAAATTAAACAATACTTGCTGGTTGAAGGAGAAATGTATATGTTGTGGACACAATTACTGAAAAATAAAACACTCAAATTACCAAAGAAAGTATCAACAAAAAAATCTATAGCAATTGTGATGCTTAATGGTGAACTAGTGAAAAATTTCCTGTTGAAATCAGGAATGATACAAAGATATTTACTATCATAATATTTACTCAATGTTTGACTGGAGTTTCCAGCTACTGTAAGAAAGCAAGAAATTAAATAGTAAGAGATATAAAGTTTAAAAAGAAAAAAATAGAACTGTCATCATTCACAGACTATTGATATGTATGCTTCTATAATAATAAATCATCATTAGTGAATTGTGAATTATGATTATGACAAAAATATTTTAAAAGTTCTTAGTAACATTTAGATCTTTGCAGAAACTACAAATGATTTTATAATTATTGAGTAATTACCTGAAAGTAAAAACAAATGCTGAAACTCTTAGCAAAATATCACAATAATGTAGAAAAAATATATATGCAAAGATTTCTCCAAGAGCATGAAGTTGATTAAATATTGAACATGTGCTTTACCTAACTCTCTTGTAGTTAACAGAATGTGCTTAATCACCACTTCATCTCCTCCCATACATTCACAAACGCGCACATACATACACACACACACACACATGCACAACTCCTTAGTTTTTTGCCTATGGAGAGCAGGAGCATTAACTACCAGTAGTTGAGGCAAGATGTAATACACAATTGCATATGTGAATGCACATAAAATGCTAATCTTATTGATATTTATTGCGTTGTCAATAAATGCATATGTTTTAAACAATTCAAAGTGTTGTACAAATTTTTTATTAAGGTCATTATTTTTACTATTCCAGAGGACTCTTGGGATTTTTTCTTTTGACCTGTTAGTAAAGGTGCCTTTGACTTGCAAACGATTCTAACAGAACTAGACATAGGGTTATTTTCCGTCTTAGGCGTGCTCATTTTCTCATTCAATTGCCATTTCTGCCTTGACCCCTTCCACTACTCCCTCTCATCAGCACTTCTTCTCCTGTTGGAGGCTCCTCATTTTCTTATTTGCTGAGGATGCTCTTGTCAGGATATGGAAAAATGTGGTCTGAATATGTTTAATGGGCTTCCTTCCCTATCGAGACATTTAATTAATTAATTTAAAAAGAATGTCTAATGTTGAAATTTCAGAAAATGTAAAATAAGGGACTCTGATACTCCTGCAGGTTATACCACACGTGCCACTGCCTACTTTACTCATGTTTAGATCTAGCCTCCTGTGGTTACGAAGTGAGTCACATGCCTTTGAGGCTTTTAATTATTAGAAAAAGTGGAGCAGGTTGGGAGAGAATTGGAGAATGGGGCAACAATTTTAGCAGCTGCTGCTTCAGCTCATATCCGTAAGACCTGACAAAGTGGCATGGAAGCAGCAAGCAATCACGTAGTTTCATAGCCTTTGTCTCTTTCTCTCTCTGGGAACTGAGTATTGTCACCCCTTCTAGCAGCCATGGGACAAGAACTATACAAAGACTTGGAGCTGTTTTTTTTTTTTTCCTTTGGTGCCAAAGGCAGTGAACTGACAGAATGCTTTTCATTTTCTCTTGACAGCCAGCAAATGTTTTGGCTGGAAACCTTCCTTGAATGACAGAATACTGGGTTTGAAAGAAACATTTTCATGAAGTATGTGCCCCTGTGGGATGGATCTGGTTTGCACATTAAGACACTGCTGCCCTCACCCGTGAGCACTAGTTCATTCCTGCCTCCAAATACTCACTTTCCATCATAGGGATGTGTGGTCTGAATATTAGGGAACATAAATGTGTTTTCTCTATCCTTCAGTTATTATTCACTTTTTAGTATTGTTCCACCACTTGGTGTGGTACAGGCTAAGAAAATATAATCAAATACAAATCAACAAAATAAAATAGCAAAATGAGGTGGAAAGGCCAGTTATTGACTTATAATTTTTATAAAAAGTTGTCTATCATTCTGGTTCTATGATTCATTTTGTCTTCATACAGAATCTACAACACTCAGCACAATTTTTATATTAAGCAAGAAGTTTTAGAAATTTAAAGTTAGTGATGTGACTCATAATAGCTACAGTTTGAGTAGTATAATTTAGTTTAAAGCAATATAGTTGCTTCTGTTGGAACTATCACTTAGCTCACAGTATGAGCAAGTTCATTGTTTTCTTTGATTTAGATTTCTAATTTGTCAAGTTACTGCAATTTTATTCTCAGAAATATAGTGTAGGTTGTCAACTGTCTATATAAAGGTTATCCATAGTTCATTGTATCAAACAAAAACTGCCATTATCCTCATAATCTCATTAGGAAATCTGACATTTGGTATAGTACAAGATTCTGTTACAATTTTCTGTTAATCAATTCTTAACAATTTATAAGAGCATTAAAATTTTGTTTTTGTTGTAGTGAATTTTCAGCAAACTGAAGTAAAATAGTCATTAGTGGGTATTGGCTTAAAAGGCCCACTCATCAAAGCTTATGTGTTCTGTATTAGCCTGTTCTCGCATTTCTATAGAGAACTACCTGAGATTGGGTAATTTATAAAGAAAAGAGGTTTAATTGGCTTATAGTTCCACAGCCTGTACAGGAAGCATGGCTGGGGAGGCCTCAGAAAACTTTTAATCATGGCAGAAGGTGAAGGGCAGAAGACATGTCTTACATGGCCAGTGCAGGAGGAAGAGAGTAGAGGGGGAGGTGCTACAGACTTTTAAATAACCAGATTTCATGAGAACTCATTCACTATCATGCAAATAGCAAGGGGGAAATCCACCCCCATGATGCAATAACATTACACCACACCTCTCCTCCAACATTGGGCATTATGATTTGACATGAGATTTGTTCAGGGACACAAATTCAAACTGTATCATTTTGCTCCTGGCCCCTCCCCAATTTTATGTCCTTCTCACATTGCAAAATACAATCCCTTTTCAACAGTCCTTCAAGTTTTAACTCATTTTAGCATTAACTCAAAAGTCCACAGCCCCAAGACTCACATGAGACAAGGCAAGTCCCTTTCATTTATGAGCCTATAAAAAAAAAAGGCTGCAGGCCCCATGCAAATAGGAAACTCAGCAGGGCAGCCATGAAATCATAAAGTGCCTAAATAATCTCCTTTAACTCCATGTCTAACATCCAGTCCACACTGATGCAAGGGGTGGGCTCCCAAGGCCTTGGGCAGCTCTGCCCCTGTGGCTTTGCAGGGCTCAGCTACCATGGCTGCCCTCAAGGACTGGCTTTGTGTGCCTGTGTCTTTTGCAGGCACATGATGCAAGCTGTCAGTGGATCTACCATTCTGGGGTCTGGAGGATGGTGGCCCTCTTCTCACAACTTCACTAGGCAGTGCCCCATGGGAACTCTGTGGGGGGGCTCCAACCCCGCATTTCCACTCTGCCCTGCCCTAGTAGAGCTTCTACATGAGGGCTCCACACCCTGTATCAGGCTTTTGCTTGGACATCCACACATTCTCATACGTCATCTGAAATCCAGGCAGAGGTTCACAAGCCACAGCTCTTGCCCTGTGTGCATGCACAGGCTTAACACCACGTGGAAGCCACCAAGGTTTACAGCTTGCACTCTCTGGAGCAGTGGCCTGAGATGTACCTGGGGCCTTTTTAGGTACAGCTGGAGCAGGAGCAGCTAGGATGCAGGTGATGGCAGTGGCAGCACATCTGGGGCAGCTGCCGTCATGATGCCGGCTGCAGTGGGTGAGGCGCAGACAGGGCCATGTGCTCCACAGAGATAGCTGGGGTCAGGAACAGGCAGGAGCCCTGCCCCCTTCTGAGTTGGGGGAGTGGGAGGTGTGGGGGAGGAGAGCCCTGCCCTCGTGGGCACATCTGCAGCTGCCCTGCTGTGGCTGCAGACCTGGACATCCCTGTGCTCTTGAGGGCCTGAGAAGGCCCCCTGCCCCTGCAGGCTTAGAAGTGCCTACTTTTGCTGACTGGCCTCTCCCTGCTTTTGTCACCCACTCCAATTTTGAAGCAAAGTTGAGGCTGAGCCCTGGCACTGTTGCAACCTGGCTGGGTGTGTGCATGCTTGGGGCAGAACTGACACAGCAGCCCCCTGCTGCCTCAGCCCCCTTCAGATTCTGGGTGCTGATAAGCATGGGAGGCATACCAAGGGGTGGCTAAGGGTGGTTTAGCATGGGCATGCAGGCACCCCTTGGCATGAACTGCTTGGGCACCATGGATGGCAGGTTGATGGTGGAGAAGGCAGGACAGGCTCCTAGGTGGAAAGGGATGGGTCCCTGGTGAAATCCTACCTTCAAACCAGGGAATGTCTGAAGCCTGGGGGCTTGGCTGCCACTTCAGCAGACTGGATTGAGAACTTATGGTGCTTTTTTCCAGGCCTGCCCATGGCTATCTATGGACCAATCAGCACACACTTTCTCTCCTCTGAAACCCATAAATACCCTGGACTCAGCCAGAGTTGGGCAGATGACAAGATGACCTGCCTGCAGGTAGTAGATACCCAAACTGGGTCTCCTCTTTGATGAGGGCTACAGATATTGGGATGACCTGCCTGCAGAAAGGAGCTACCCACTGCAGGTTTCCTCTCTGCTGAGAGCTGGACACTCATTGGAACGACCTGCCTGCAGAAAGGAGCTACCCACTTTGGGTCTCCTGAGAACTGTTCTGTTGCTCAATGAAGCTCTGCTCTGCCTTGCTCTCCCTCTAGTTGTCCACGTACCTCATCCTTCCAGACATGGGACAAAAACTCAGGACCTGCTGAATGGCATGATCAAAAGAGCAGTAACACAAACAGGGCTGAAACATGCCCCCCTGTTTGCCACATTGTGGTCAGTGAGAAGGAGAGAAGAGATATTGACCTTCAGGGAGCCCAGACCTAGGGGCTCCCTGAGCCAAGGCTGAGACATCCTCTTTGAGGTTCTGTGGTTCTTGATGTCTCCAAGCTTCCAGGCACCACTGTGTTCTCCTCGTCCAGACACAGGTACCCACAGTGAAAGCCGCATGCAGTACATCTGGTCCAGCTGCAAACTTGCATGGAGCTGGCATCTGTGCCTGTGCCTGGAGCTGCCTATCCCACCACAGTAGCCAGGATGCCTGGCTGTGCACAGTGGCTGGATCCCACACTCACTTGCCCACACACACCTCACTGCTCCACACCTGCCTTGCCCTTGGCAGATGTGGGATCCAGGTTGGGAGCGCAAGCCAAGCACAGCCTGCCAGGCTGAGTGGGCGGAACAAACCCAGTGGGTACAAGCAATACTCAGACAGAAGATGCCACTAGCCACAGAGGTTTCCAGCTGGCAAAGAGACACCCCAAGGATCCTGTGACACAGTGTCTCAAGGTTGCACATGGCAGCCTTGGGCTTGGCTCATGAAACCATTCTTCCCTCCAAGGCCTCTGGATCTGTGATGGGAGAGGCTGCTGCAAAGGTCTCTAAAACACCTTCAAGGCATTTTTCTCATTTTTTGACTATTAATATTCAGCTCCTTTTTACTTATGCAAATTTATGCAGCATGATTGAATTCCTCCCTTGGATGTGTTTTTTTTTTTTTTTTCTACCACATGGCCAGGCTTCAAATTTTACAAACTTTTATGTTCTGCTTCTGTTTAAATATAATTCCAGTTTTATGTATTTTTTTTTTCTCCATGTTCTGCTTCCACTTAAATACAAGTTCCAGTTTCATGTTTTGTTTTGTTTTGTTTTTTGCTCATGAATGTGAGCATAGTTTAGCAGAATCAGCCAGGACACTTCTTGAACGTTTTGCTGCTTAGAATTTTTTTCTGCTAGATAACCTAAATAATCTCTCTCAAGTTCAAAGTTCCAAAGATCTTTACAGCAGAGGCACAATGCCACCAATATCTTTGCTAAAGAATAGCAAGAGTGAGCTTACTCCAGTTCCCTGTAAGTTCCTTATCTCCATCTGAAACCACCTCAGCCTGGACTTCATTGTCCATGTCACTATTAGCATTTTGGTCACAACAATTTATGGTTTTAGGAAGTCCCAAACTTTCCCTCATCTTCCTGTCTTCTTCCTAGCCCTCCAAAGTGTTTCAGCATCTTCCCATTACCCAGTTCCAAAGTCACTTCCACAGTTTCAGATATCTTTATAGTAATGCCCCACTCCTAGGTACCAATTTTTTGTATTAGTCCATTCTCACATTGCTATAAAGAACTACCCCTGAGACTGAGTAATTTATAAATAAAAAAGGTTTAATTGGCTCACAGTTCCACAGGCTGTATAGGAAGCATGGCTGAGGAGGCTTCATAGTGAGTGGGGAAGCAAGCACGTTTTATGACTGGAGCAGGAGGAAGAGAGAACAGGGGGAAGTGCTACACACTTCTAAACAACCAGATTTGTGAGAACTCACTTACTATTACCAGAACAGCAAGGGGGAAATCCTTCCCCATGATCCAATCACCTCCTACCAGGCTTATGTTCCAACACTGGGGATTACAATTCAACATGAGATTTGGATGGGGACACAATTTCAAACTATATTACATTCCAATTCCAAAAAGAGAAGTAAAATAATGCCGGGGACAGGCAGATAAACTGCTCTAATTTGAGCCTTATAATCTCACTCTCCCATACACAAATTAGAGCTTCCCCCTTTTTCTTTTCTTCTTCTGCATGCAAAGAAAATGCAAACATCCTTAGTTTTCTTATGCCACATTCAAATACTTGAGGAAAAAAAGATGATAGGGACATAACTGTCATTTGTATGAAACCTTAAAGTTTGAAGACCTATTCTTGTACATTGTATGTTTAATCCTTCCACAAAATACAAGAGTGATATAATTACTTCCCATTTATATAGAAAGAAACTGATGCTCAGAAAATCTGTGTAATTGCCCAAAGCCACCTAATTACGTAAATTGGATCATCAATCCATAAATTCACCCTCTGTGTCTCTAGCCTTCTGTTTTATGTTAACTACATTCACACAACAACTTTCAATGTCAGATAAGTCAGTATAGCACTTGATTTCATTTATTCTATTTTTCTTAAACCTTACGGTCATTATCAGAAACAAAGCGACGGTCAGAATAAACTATGGGCCTGAAGGAGTATGCCAAGTTGTCTTTTTATTTATTTTATGTATGAGGACAAGTGACACTAGTAACTAGGAAAAGAAGAAAAATGAGTTATTAAGAACTCTGTGCTTCAGTGTTAGTTGAGTCATTGCATAATTAATCATGTGTCTTATCCTATATTCTCAGCTAAATATATAATTTCAGAAATATATGGTCTAACTATAAATTTGACCTTATTCCAAGAATCCCAATTGTGATAGAATGTTTCTCAGGATGGCTCAAGCCTTAAAACAGATTGGTACCCATGATTGGCTGGTGCTTTCTTCATGTTAAAAATTATATGAAATCTAAGATTAGTGAGGAGTTTTGTATCTGAAACATTAATACTATTAACTTTCAAAAATAATAATATTGTATTTAATGTCTATTAATGATGTTACTAATTTTAACATTGAACTAAATTTTAGATTATCAAGTTGTCTTTTCAAATATACAAGAAACTCACCATTTTACACTGTACCATAATAACAAGGATCTACACTATATATATATATAGAATTGATTATATTATTATTTATATATTTAAAAGTACAAGAAGGCATATAGTATTCATTTTGATAGGATTTCAAGTAGCACGTTAGTAACACAAAAGTTGCAGCATTAATTAACGCCACTTAATAAGAATCAAAACTCATTTCCTTATCTACCTCAATAACATAGGAATTTTGCTTTCATTGATATTCAACTCTCTGCTTCCTTATCCAGCAGAGTTAAAATTAAACTTTTCTGACTAACCATAATCCTGGCTAAAAGAATTATTTGATTGCCTTATTCTATGCTTCAGACAAAATAAGATTTACATGGAAAATCAACATTTATATAACTCAGTATGCTATCATTTCCCATTAAATTAATGAAGAGATTTAAAAAGACATTCTCGCCACATATTAGCTAGAAAATTTTTCTCATATCAAAAGTTGCAGTAACAAGGTGAAAGAATTATTCATCCAAATGTCCTATTCCAAGAATATTAATATCTGACTAAAATATAAATATGATTCTATTGGAATTTTCTAAAACTCAGATATTCCAATGTATCACTGCATTAAAACATCTTTTTTTGTAGGAAAACAATGATTATATTTTCCGTTTTGTTTGTATAAAGTAAATAGCTAGTATCTTTGTTGAAATGTTTATTACAACTTGGAGCAGAGGTCATAAATTCAAATGGTTTCTAGAACTCAGGCCATGTACAAAAAAATAGGTGAATCAGACCAGCATAAAAAATAGTGGATGGTAAGAGGGATTGTGAGGACTGTGAAAAAAATCTCAGCTCTGGCACATGTTATCTGTGAGAACATAAGTGAATTACAAAATCTCCTGAACCTCAGGTGTTTTTTAAAAAATTCAAATGTTAATAATAGTAACCACTTTGAATGGTTACTGTGAAGATATAAATACAAAATGTATTTAGTAAGCTTGGCATCAGTGAAAGGCATAAATAAGGAGCCTGATATATAGTAGGACCATATGTCTAGGTTTGACTGGAATGGTCTCTGTCTTTTTATTCTCAAAAGTATCCAGACTTAGAGATATACATATGTAGAATATTACTCAGTTATAATATTAATAATGCAACGTAAGGGGATATATGTTAGCCATTGAGCATTCCCCACAAATGCTGCCAAGCATTTATTTCCCCCCTTTTTTTTCTATCTGCATGATCTTCGAGACTCTAGGCAACAGTTTATCACTAATGAGGTGTTTGAGTCTCTATGAATAAGTCTATCAAATACATACTCTGTCTCCAAATTTATCCAATATTTCTGCTTAGAGGGGAACCAGAGAATATATTTTGAGTTCTGTCTTTGGAATCCTTGCCTATCCATCCAGCTGCTTCAGGCTCTTTCTTTTAGTAATCCCAAGAAATCTAAGTCAAACTAAAATTTATGTTAGCAAATCAGAATCTTATGTTACCTTGAGTTAAATATTCATCCTTATGTCTTTCAGACCAGTAGTCTGAGGTCAAACAAAGATCCAGTGGAAGACATTTCTGAAAGATCTCTGATTCCCTTAGAAATACCCACATTACAAAAAATGAGGATAAACAAATATTTTAGACAATAAATATAAATCTGTATACAAACAAAATACAAATTAAATAAACTATACACTACCCTATTTAGAAGTCCTTTATGTGTATGCTGACCTAAGTTTGCTATGCATCCAAAATCAACACTTAAAATAGAACTTACATCTAATATTTATGTTTCAAAATTTTATTTTTAATTTTTATTTTAGGTTTGGGGGTACATGTGAATGTTGATAACCTAGATAAGCCTGTGTCATGGGGGGTTGTTGCACACATTATTACATCACCCACATATTAAGCTCAGTACCCAATAGTTATCTTTTCTGCTTCTCTCCCTCCTCCCACGCTCTCACCTCAAGTAGACCCCAATGTCAGCTGTTTCCTTCTTTGGGTTCATAAGTTCTTATTATGTAGCTCCCACTTATAAGTGAGAACATGTGGTAATTGGTTTTCTGTTTCTGTATTAATATGCTAAGGATAATAGCCTCCAGCTCCATCCATGTTCCTGCAAAAGACATAATCTCATTCCTTTTTTTGTAGCTATATTATTTCCCGGTGTATATGTGCCACATTTTCTTTATCCAGTCTGTTATTGATGGGCTTTTAGGTTGAATCCATGTCTTTGTTATTGTAAGCAGTACTGCAATGAACATTTGCATGAATGCATCTTTATGGTGGAAGGCTTTATATTCCTTTGGGTATATACTCAGTAATGGAACTTCTAGGTTGAATGGTAGTTCTTTTAGGTCTTTGAGGAATCATCATACTGCTTTCCACAAATGTTGAACTCATTTACACTCCCACTAACAGTATATAAGTATTCCCTTTTTTCTGCAACCTTGCCAGCATCTATTATTTTTTGACATTTTCTTTTTTCTTTCTTGAGTCTGAGTTTCTCTCTAGTAGCCCAAGCTGGAGCGCAATGGCATGGTCTTGGTTCACTGCAACCTCCGCCTCCTGGTTTCAAGTGATTCTCCTGCCTCAGCCTCCTGAATAGCTGGGATTACAGGCATGCACCACCATGCCTGACTATTTTTTTTTTTTTTTTTTTTGTATTTTTAGTAGAGACGGGCTTTCACCATGTTGGCCAGTCTGGCCTCGAACTCCTGACCTCAGGTTATCTGCCCACCTCAGCCTCCCAAATTGCTGGGATTACAGGCATGAGCCACCGTGCCTGGCCTATTTGTTTACTTTTTAATAATAGCCATTCTGACTGGTATAAGGTGGTATCTCATTGTGGTTTTTATTTGCATTTCTGTAATGATCAGTGGCATTGAGCATTTTTTTCACATGGTTTTTGGCCACATGTATATCTTCTTTTGAGAAGTGTCTGTTTATGTCCTTTGCCCACATTTTTTTTTTTTTTTTGAGATGGAGTCTTGCTCTATCACCCAGGCTGGAGTGCAGTGGCGTGATGTCGGCTTACTGCAACCTCTGCCTCCTAGGTTCAAGCAATTGTCCTTCCTTAGCCTCCCAAGTAGCTGAGATTACAGGTGCACACCACCATGTCTGGCTAATTTTTGTATTTTTTTTTTTTTTAGTAGAGACAGTGTTTCACCATGTTGGCCAAGCTGGTCTCAAACTTCTGACCTTGTGATCTGCCTGCCTTGGCCTCCCAACTTTGCACACTTTTTAATGGGATTGTTTTCCTCTTGTAAATTTATGTTCCTTGTAGATTCTGGATATTAGACCTTTCTCAGACGCATAGTTTGCGATTATTTTCTTTTATTTCTGTGGGTTGTCTGTTTACTCTGTGATAGTTTCTTTTTCTGTTTAAGTTTAATTAGATCCCATTTGTCAATTTTTGCTTTTGTTGCAATTGCTTTTGGTGTCTTTGTCATGAAATCTTTGCCTGTTACTATGTCCAGGATGGTATTGCCTAGGTTATTTTCCAGGGTTTTTATAATTTTGGTTTTTTTTTTTTTTTTTTTTTTTTTTTTCTGAGATGGAGTCTCACTCTGTCACCCAGGCTGGAGTGCAGTGGTGTGATATTGGCTCACTGCAACCTCTGCCTCCTCGGTTCAAGTGATTCTCCTGCCTCAGCCTCTCATTCAGCTGGGATTATAGGCGCATGCCACCATGCTGGCTAATTTTTGTATTTTTTTAGTAGAGATAGGGTTTCGCCATGTTGGCCAGGCTGGTCGCAAACTCCTGACCTCAGGTGATCTGCCTGCCTCAGCCTCTCAAAGTGCTGGGATTACAAGAATGAGCCACCATGCCCGGCCATAATTCTGGGTTTTACATTTAAGTTGTTAATCCATCTGGAGTTGATTTTATATATTGTGTAAGGATGGAGTCCAGCTTCAATTTTCTTCATATGGTTAGTCAGTTATCCCAGCACCATTTATTGAATAGGGAGTCTTTTGCGCATTGCTATTTTTTGTCAGCTTTATTGAAGAATTTATCCATTTCTTCTGTTTCCTAATTTGTGTGCATAGGGGTGTTCATAGTAGTTTCTGATATATCTTTTATTTCTGTGGGGTCAGTAGTAACATTTCCTTCATCGCTTCTAATTCTGCTTATTTGGATATTCTCTCTCTCTTCTTCTTAATTAGTATAGCTAGTGGCATATTTTATTAATTTTTTCAAAAAACCAACTCCTAGATTTATTGACCATTTGAATTATTTTTCACGTCTCAATTTTCCTCAGTTCAGCTCTGATTTTTGTATTTGTCAACTTCTGCTAGCTTTGGGGTTGATTTATTCTTGCTTATCTAATTCTTTCAGTTGTGAAGTTAGATCGTTCATTTGAGTTCTCACTTTTTGAAGTTGGCATTTAGTGTTACAAATTTCTCTCTTAACACTGTCTTAGCTATGTCCCAGAGATTCTGGTATGTTGTATCTTTGTTCTCATTATTTTCAAAAAAAATTCTGGGATTTCTGTCTTAATTTCATTATTTACCTAAAAGTCATTCAGGATCATGTTTAAGTTCCATGTAATTGTATGGTTTTGAATGATTTTTATTGTGTTGACTTCTATTTTTATTTCACTGTAGTCTGAGAGTGTGTTTGGTATGATTTCAGTTCTTTTACATTTGTTGAAGATTATTTTATGTCCAATTATGTGGTCAATTTTATAGTATGTGTCATGTGACTATTAGAAGAATGTTTATTCTGTAGTTTTGGGGTGGAGGCTTCTGTAAAGATCTATCAGTTCCATTTGGTTAAATGCTTAGTTTATGTCCTGAATATCTTTGTTAATTTACAGCCTTGATGATCTGTCTAATACTGTCAGTGGAATGTTCAAATCTTCCACTATTATTGTGTGGGAGTCTGTCTCTTTGTAGGTCTCTAAGAACTTGCTTAATGAATCCGGGTGCTCCTGTGTTGGGTGTGTATGTATTTAGGATAGTTAGGTCTTCTTGTTGAATTGAATCCTTTACCATTATGTAAAGCCTTCCTTCTTGGTTTTTTTTTTTTTTTTTAATATTTTTGGTTTGAAATGTGTTTTGTCTGAAATTAGAATTGCAACTCCTGTTTTTTTTCGTTTCTTTGTTTTTTCCATTTGCTTGGTAGATTTTTCTCGATCTCTTTACTTTGAGCCTATGAGTGTCATTACATGTGATATGGGTCTCTTGAAGACCGCATACCATTGGGTCTTGCTTTTTTATCCAGCTTGCCACTCTGTGCCTTTTAAGTGGGGCATTTAGCCTATTTACATTCAAGGTTAGTATTAATATGTGTGAATTTGATCCTGTTATTATACTGTTAGTTGGTCATTATGTTGGCTTGTTTGTGTGGTTGCTTTTACAGTAACACTGATCTGTGTGTTTAAGTGTGTTTTTGTATTAGCTGTTAGTGGTTCTTTCTTTCTATATTTAGTGTTACTTTCATGATCTCTTGTCTGGCCAGTCTGATGGTGATGAACTCCCTCAACGTTTGTTTATCTGAAAAGGACCTTATCTCTCCTTCACTTAGGAAGCTTAGTTTGGCTGGATATGAAATTCTGGTTGAAGATTTTTTTTTTTTTAAGAATGTTGATTATAGGCTACCAATCTCACCTGACTTGTAGGGTTTCAGCTGAGAGGTCTGCTGTTAGCCTGATGGGGATCCTTTTGCAGGTGTCCTGACTTTGTCTCTAGTTGCCTTTAATATTCTTTCATTTTGACCTTGGAAAATCTGATGGTGATGTGTCTTGGAGACGATCTTCTTGTGTCAATCTTGCAGGAGTTTTCTGTATTTCCTGAATTTGACTGTTGACCTCTCTAGCAAGGTTGGGAAAGTTTTCATGGATGATATCTTGGAATCTATTTTCCAAGTTGTTTGCTTTCTCCCCCTCCCTTTCAGGGATGCCAATGAATCATAGATTTGGCCTCTACAGAATTCCATACTTCTCAGAGGTTGTGTTCATGCTTTTTTTTCTGTCTTATTTCAGCAAACCTGTCTTCAAGTTCTGACATTCATTTCTCATCTTGGTTTATTCTGATGTTAATTCTTGTGATTGCATTGCAAAAAATCAGCTCTGTCAGTCCCATTAGGTACTTTTTTATACTGGCTATATTGTCATTCAGCTCCTGTATCACTTCAATGTAATTCTTATTTTCCTTGGATTGGGTTTTGTTATCCTCCTGAATCTTGATCTTTGTGTCTCGCCATATTCTAAATTCTATTTCTGTCATTCCAGCTAGTTTGGCCTTGTTAAGAACTCTTGTAGAACTGATGTGGTCACTTGGAGGACATATGACACTCTGGTCATTTGAGTTACCAGAGTTCTTGCATTGGTTCTTTCTTACCTCTACATGTGGGTGTTCCTTTAACTGCAATGTAGATTGAATACAGTCAATATACTTTCCTGGATGTTTTCACTGGGCCAAAGCTTTGTGTAGTATCTTTATTTGAAGCTGACTTCTTGTCTCTGGCTTCAGAGTGGGGTATGTTAGTGAGGTATTTTTGGTGTTGAAGTTTTGGAGTTTAACCCGGCAGGTGACACTTAAGTTTACTTGTCAGTTGAAAGACTCTTGTGTGGCTACCCTGTGTTTTCTCACAGCTGCAGCCATGTTTCCTCCCAGTGTTCTGGAACTGTGGGTTCCTCTGCCCCCTTAAGTGCTGGCTGTAGTTCACAATTTGGCACTCCTGGGCTGCCCACTGTAGATTTGGGTGATCTCAGTGTTTATGTTTCTTCCCCAGCTTAGAGGCAGCCGAGCAAGAGATCTTAGTAGTGGTAGTAGCCAAGTGTTGTTTGTTTGACTCCTGGGGGCTCCACCCCAGAGAGATGCAGGCCAGCAATTGCTCAGTGCTGTCAGCCTAAGATGGAGGGTTTGTGCTGTGGGCGCACACCAAGGGTTCCGTGTCTGGTGATAAGCCATCAGGGGTGTGTGGGACCTGTGGGAGACAAACTGGCCTCCTCTTCTTGAGTAGACTGTACATCTAACCATCTGGACACTTTTTTGTAGGGCTGCTGCAGTATGCTTAGGGCTCACCAGTGAAGGCTATAAAATGGCAAAGATGGCAGCCTGTCTCTCTCTCTGGGAGCTTTGTCCCAGGGAAGCACAGACCTGTTGCTGGCCCAAAGGCACCTGTAAAAAGTGGCTGGAGACCCCAGTTGGGAGGTCTGTTTTCAACTATTAATACAGATTTGGAATAAAGATTTATGAAATTGATTATTACTAAATGTTGAATAATAAATATTCAGTCTGTTAACTCATTTTGTATTATCATAGATTTTGTTATATATTGATATGGTCATAATGTTGAAGCAATAAGAATGTGAAACATGTCAACAATTCCCAGAATTTATACCTATTAATAATTATCTTCAATTTTATGGCTATTTAATTTATAAAATGATATTTCTGCAAGAATATAACACAATATTTTAAATTGAAAAGCCATTATGATGACTGCATCTATCGTACAGCTTCCGTGGTCTTAGTCACAAGCCAAGTATTTCAGTACACATACTGTTATATTAGATTGATTTGTGACATGTTCCAATATATTTTAACAAGATAAATTTCCAGAAGACTTTGCTCATGTAATCTCTGAAGGATGAGTTAAAGCTACATATTTAAAGCAGTGCATAGCATTTTGTTTCTATAACTTTCTATTTGTATAAAATTCAATTCAGTATTATATGAGGAGGAAAGTATTTGAAAAACTCAGTTATACACACAGTAATATATATGTCATATGTATTATAATCTATCAACATGAAAATCTTTTCAGGCCCATTGTACTAATAATATAATAAAGTTACATGACCACTACTACTACTAAACTACTATGAATGAAGTGAAATCACTTACATAATTTCATCTTCTTGGTATTCATCAAACAGAGTAGTGATTTACCTGACAAATCTGTATACCTCATAGACATTGATTTTCTTTTTCTTAAGATTTGGTTTAATGTTTTCAATAAACAGCTCTTAAAACATCATTTTTAAAATAGCAGGGCTTTAATTACCGTATAATTATATTTTTTTTTAATGGGAGAGAAGATCATGGCCAATAAATAGTTAAGTTCTCTCTCTCCCTCCCTCCACGTCCTGAATATCTCTGGCCAATCTTTTGAGCATTGTCTACTCTGTGAGTAATATTTAATACTATAGAAGTCTTTTGCTCAGAATGATTGCCCTAAAAGTACACAGGCACAGCTAACAAGAAGGAACTCTAGTAACTTAAATACGTTTATAAAATAATGCTTTGATTTTTAAATAATGCTCTGGGTTGTTTGATTTGAGGCAGATAGTTGTGCAGTGGATGGGTCATGCCAAAAACTTAAAAATGTGGGCCCTTTACAAAGAACTGCCTACAGGAAATATATATATCCCCTTCACTGAGCCAGCCCTGCCTCTTTGGAAGTCACTAACCCCAGCTTTCAAGCTAAAGGTTGGAAGACTGTCTGATATATGCTGGGCCAGAGTAACAGAGTGGGTTCCTTCAGGATCAGCTGTGCTGTAAACACAGCATTAGCTTTTAGTTTTCCACAATCCTAACACTTTCTTAAAGTCTCGTGCATATATGCCTCAACTGATGCTTCTCTTTGCCTTTGTAGTATTCCATCTGATATGAAGATTTATAAAAATATCTTTAATAATTTCATTTTTTTATTTTTATGTACAGTCTTCCATGATCTTCTGAACTATAAGAAAAAGCTACTATACCACCAGAAAAAAAAATACCAGCATTGATTACATAGAGCTGGATCTATTTCTGTTGTGCTTATAAGCTTACTTAAATTTACTAAAGCTAGTAGAAGGAGAAATAGTATTCAGTCATTAATTAATTCCACTTGTGAAACACCTTTAAGGTTTATAACCCCAATAACCTTTGGTTGAAATTTTCATTAGAATAAGGACATTATGTGTCACTTGATGTGATTTTTTTTCCTTTTTGTAACTTTTTATTTTTAAATAGCTTCAAACCTAGAAAAGCTGCATTAATTTCTATTTACTCTTGCCTTAGATTCTCCATTTGTAACTATTTTATATTTGCTTTATTTTTTGTCTTTATTCATACACATACACATTATTTTCAAAACCATTTGGAAATAAATTGAAGACATGATGCTTCTTTAGCCATAAATACTTAAGCATTTATTTCCTAAAAACAGAGAATTGTCTCACATCAGTATAAATTATCATGATTAGGATACTTTTCAAATTTTCAATTACATACTTTAGAAAACAAATTAATCCTGATCCAATATTAGTTGCACTGCATTTAATTATAACGTCCTTTTGCTCTCCTTTAATCTGGAATAGTTCATTGGTCTTTTTTGCAGGGGAGGTGGAAAGGTGGAAAGTTTTCATAACCTTGATGTTTTTAAAAATTACAGGCTGCTTATTTTGTAGACTTTTCTTGCATTTGTATTTATTTGCTGTTTATGATTAGATTCAAGTTATGCAGTTTTAGCAGGAATACTGGATAAATTACATGTTGTTTTCAGTGTATGGTATTATTAGGCAAATAGAGTTGGTTTGCCCTAATACTGGTGATGTTAAATTCAGTCACTTAATTAAATCATTATCTGGCATGTTTTCTCACTGTAAAAATTATATGTCATTTTTAAGACTTTATTTTTGGCCAGTAGGCAAAGAAACTGCAACCACAGGCTTCCGACGTTAAGATGCTCAAGTGAAGAAGCCACGCTCTTAAGAGAGCAGGAAAAAACTGGTTCCATTTTGGTGAGTTTCATTTTCTAGGCATTTATTTAATCTTCTAATTAAAATTTTCATTAGACTGTAGATTGATAACTATAAGAAACACCCTATAAGTAAATAGCATTTGCAAATGTTTGTCTGTACAACCTCCAATGAGCATTGTTATTGCGGCCTTATATTCCAATGAGACATACATATAACATCTGATTAAAAGTCTTTCTTTAGGTTTGAAAGATTTTCAGAAGCAGAATCTGCATAATCTGACTCATTTGAAAACAAACAGATTTTAAAAACAGACATATTGAGAATGTAGTGGACAGGGAACTCTGGGAAAAGTTTGACCTTGTTCAAGCCCTCATTGTCTTATGCCTTCTAGACTGATCTTCTATCCAGACCCTATGACTTCAACACGCTCTTCAAATAGTTTCAAATTATTCTTTTATAACACACAAGTCTGTCAAAATTACTGCTCCATTTAGCATTCCCTTTTTTTCTGTACTGAACACAGAAGAAAACATTTGTTTATCATAGCATTCTAAAAAAACTGTATACTATGCTACACTTCAGACACATTCTTTTACAGACTTATCTTGAACAAACCACCATCTCCACTCAATGCGTAGTACTCTTCTGGTACACTATAGTTTTTACTATTCCTGGAACATTTTATGCATACAGTTTTATACTTTTGTCATTTTATCAAAGTACCTCATCCAAAAGAAATATCCTCGTCTACACTTCTTAATACTTTACTTATCCTTAAAAATCCAACTTAATGGGTACCTCTTTGATGAGCTTTTTTATTATCCTCACAATTGGAATGAATCTATACTTTGCTTTCAGTGTTTTATACATTTTTAAATAGATGTCTTCATCTTTTCCTAATGTTATAAAGCAGTTACATACACATTCTCAGTGACTAGTGTATATGCTTCCCAAGAGCACAAAATATATCTTAGTTGTTTTCATATCTTTACTGACTAATCTTTTGACACATAGCAGATGCTTCAAATACCTTGATAACCCAGAAAACTGACTGTATAGAGTCAAAAGATGTCACATGATAGAAAATAAACGTTTATACAATATTGGGCTGAGATTCTCCAGCATCCAGTTTTATTTATTCACATCTATTCATTCATAGCTTATCAAGTATAAACTCTTATACTGTCTTGTAGTAATTGCACATCAACCTGTTTCAGATGGACTTCTTCACAAAGCAAGTTGTTGTCCTGTTTATGTCTTGTACATGTCCTTAGTTGCATTGGAGGTGCATGCACCTGTCTAGTAGAGCCTGAAAGCTCACCACCAGCAGATTCACATGAAAATTCTGACCATTATAAAGGTTTCATACTTTCTAAAGTACCCTAGACTTGGCTACCACTACATGTTGCTCCAGAGTACCAGATATCTACATTGATGCCCGCATTTTAGCCATTTTTATTCTCATTTCCAAGTCTTGCATGATTACCAAGGAAAATGTGTAATTACTTTGTTTTGTAATTTTATGTTTAGGTTTATGAAAAAGAGCATCATGCATCAGCAGTGAAATAACTATATTGTGTCACAGGAGGAAAGCTAAGACACTTTCAATGGCTTCCTTTTTGGTGTTCTTTTAAGGTTGGTGTAAAAGTAATTGCAGTTTTAGACCATGAATTTTAAATCATTACAACTAGGCTCAAACACATATTTATTAATCCAAATAGGAACCATTACATCAGTCCGTTTTTGCCAACAAGAAATAAGTTTGCTTATTACTATAGCATAAAAATCCATGCTTCAGAATTTGATGAACACCTGGAAAGCATTTTCTGCATCCTGCTGTTTGTGCAAGGATTTTCTAGGCAAAACATTGTGGAGATGCTGGAAGAAGTTGTATTCAGTTGGTAAGAGGTCAGGTGAATATGGCAGATGAGGCAAAACTTTGTAGCCCAATTTGTTCAATTTTCAAACCATTGGTCGTGCAACGTGCAATCAGGCATTGCCATGAAGAATTGGGCCCATTCTGTTGACTAATGCCAGCTGCAGGCATTGCTATTTTCCATGCATCTCAATGATTTGTTGAACATACTTCTCAGATATAATGGTTTCAGTGGGATTCAGAAAGCTGTAGTGGATAAGATCAGCAGCAGACCATGAAACAGTGACCATGACTTTTTTTTTTTTTTGGTGCAAATTTGCCTTTGGGAAGGGATTTGAAGCTTCTTCTCAGTCTAACCACTGAGCTGGTTATTGATGGTTGTCGTATAAAATCCATTTTTCTTCCTACGTCACAATCAGATTGAGAAATGGTTCATTGTTGCATAAAATAACAGAAGTCAACACTTCAAAATTTTTTTTTTATTTTTGCTCAGCTCATGTGGCACCCACTTATCGAGCTTTTTCCAATATGCTTCAAATGCTGAACAATCATAGAATGGTAGATGATAGGTTTTTTGGCAAGGTCTTGTGTAGTTGCAAGAGGATAAGCTTAGATGATTGCTCTCAGTTGGTCATTGTCAACTTCTGATGGCC
>NW_026652282.1:74898321-74921311 GCF_009828535.3 Hylobates moloch
GATGGCCAGACACTACGCTCCTAAACTTCAAGGCTCTCATCTTTATTTTGTTTTTGAGACAGAGTCTCCCTCTGTCATCCATGCTGGAGTGCAGAGGTGTGACCTCGCCTCACTGCAACCTCCGCTTCCTGGGTTCAAGCGATTCTCCTGCCTCAGCCTCCCACGTAGCTGGGATTACAGTTGTGTGCCACCACATCCGGCTAAGTTTTTTGTATTTTTAGTAGAGATGGAGTTTCACCATGTTGACCAGCCTGGTCTCAAACTCCTGACCTCAGGCAATCCGTCCACCTCAGCTTCCCAAAGTGGTGGGATTACAGTCGTGAGTCACCCCACCCAGCCTGCAAAACATCTTGAACCACCAGTGCACTGTATGCTCCTTACCACTTATATTGTGAGTTGTCTCCGCTACTTTATGACCCATTTTGAACTCAAATAAGAAAATTGCTCAAATTTGCTTTTTTATTTTATTTTTTGAGACATTCTCGCTCTGTCACCCAGGCTGGAGTGCAGTGGCCCGTTCTAGGCTCACTCCAACCTCCGTCTCCTGGGCTCAAGAAATTCTCCTGCCTCAGCCTCCCGAGTAGCTGGGATTACAGACATGTCCCACCACAACCAGCTAATTTTTGTATTTTTAGTAGAGATGGGGTATCACCATGTTGGCCAGGCTGGTCCCGAACTCCTGACCTCAAGTGACTCAAGTGATCCACCCATCTCAGCCTCCCAAAGTGCTGGGATTGTAGGTGTGAAGGTGTGAGCCACGTGCCCAGCCTTTTTTTTTTTTTTTTTTTTTTTTGAGGCAGAGTTTTTGCTCTTGTTGCTCTGGAGTGCAAAGGTGTGATCTCGGCTCACTGCAACCTCCTCCTCCCGGGTTCAGTGATTCTCGTGCCTCAGCCTCCTGAGTAGCTGGGATTATAGGCACATGCCACCATGCCTGGCTAATTTTTGTATTTTTAGTGGAGATGGGGTTTCGCCATGTGGGCCAGGCTGGTCTCGAACTCCTTACCTCAGATAAGCTGCCCGCCTTGGCCTTCCAAAGTGCTGGGATTATAGGTGTGAGCCACCGCATACAGCCTCGAATTTGCTTTTTGTCTAACATCATTTTCATAGTCTAAAATAAATAGCAAGTAATAAGTCATTAGCAGAAAAATAAAATGAGAAATGTGCATTAAAATGGTGTATAATGTAACCAAATTTATTTAAGATTGTATTCCAATGTCAAATGGCAAAATTCAACAATGCAAATATCTCAATTACTTTGCATCAATCTCCAAATAATCTTATCTTTCCATTTAGTGGGTTAGGAGGTTTTAAGGCCAAAGATGCCTCCAAAAACAATAACAAACCTAGACTAAAAAAAATTATTGGAGCTCTAACTCTGCAGCTTCCTTAAAGCTAAAATAAGAGCACCAGTGTCTAACATACGCATATACCCCATATCAACTAAGAACTTTCATGAAGAAGAAAGCAGGCAGGATAATCTACCCAAAAACGTCTTCGACTTCCTCATTTAAAAAAATGTTAACCCAAAAATGGCCCGGAGTAGGATGTGTATATTAAGATATTTTATATTTACCTTTTAGATTTGTTTACGAGATTACCAATAAGTAAATGTGGCATTTATGTTCAAAAGACTATTTTGGAGCTTCTCTAATAAGTGATTTTTGCTGAACATCTGAGACAATTCATAGCCAGTTAAATGTACTGCAAAGTCAGTAATGATTCACAATAATTATATATATTTTTTTCTTTTTTGAGGCAAGGTTTTGTTCTGTTGCCCAGACTGCAGTGCAGTGGCATGATCATGGCGCACTGCAGCCTCCACTTCCTCAGCTCAAGCAATTCTCCCGCCACAGCATTCAGAGTAGCTTAGATTACAGGCATGTGCCACAAATCCCAGCTGGTTTTATTTATTATTATTATTTTTAGTAGAGACAATGTCTTGCTATGTTGTTCAGGCTGGTCTGCAACTCTCTTAGCCTCAAGCAGTCCTCCCACCTTGACCTCCCAAAGTGGGAGCCACCATGCCTGGCCATATTTGGTTTTCATATATGTGTATGTGCTTTACAATGATGTAGAAGTGCTATGTAAGTATTGCTTTATATTAACCCATCTTTCAAGTTTGTATGGAAATCTGGGCAAAAAATTGCAGACTTACACTTCTCCTAGAAGATAATTTTTGAATACATCAGTGAATTTTATTGGATTTAAGGAAGTTCCCCATGGCTGAATAACTAGCTCTAAAATCATCACTGAATTAATAGCAAAATGATCTATACTATATTTTTCATTGCCCCCAATTTCTCAGGGATTCAGGGAATAGAGAATATTATGAAGGTTTAAAAAAAATCCTAATGAGATGTATTAGCTTTACTGAAGCATAGCTACTCCTTAAAGATTTGCTCTGAGAACAGCTGTAAGCCCATTCTATGCTTCATTAAAAAGAGCTCTTAATTAAGAATCAATGCCCAGAAATAGTTTGGGAAGGAGAGAGTGCTTCATACTTGTCAACGCTATGCTCACTTAGCAATGTATTTCCTCTACTCTTCATATGATTAAAATTACAAGAGAAAGGAAAAACACACTTTAAAAAAAGTTATTCTTAGGAGATATGAACTTCATTTAGAATACACTTGATATGAAATCCAAACTAAACATTTTGTAAACATAGATAAGAATTAATGAGATACATAGCATGGAAGTTAAGAGCTATGTCTTACTCATCTTTGCGTGCTCCACAGGTTAATACAGTGACATGCATGGAGCAGGTAGTTAATAAATATTCATATACAGGAATGAAAAGAAGGAGTAGGGGAGGGAGAATTTAATAATAGTATATGTCACTTCTTTTATTAATTTTAATTTTTATTTTATGTTCCAGGGTTCATGTTCAGGATGTTCAGGTTTGTTACATAGGATGTTCAGTATGTACAGGTTTGTGTGTCATGGTTGTTTGCTGCACCTATCAACCCATCATCTAGGTATTAAGCCCAGCATGCATTAGCTATTTTTCCAAATGCTCTCCATCTCCACATCCCACCCCCCAACAAGCCCAAATGTGTGTTGCTCCCTCCTTGTGTCCATGTGTTCTTATTGTTAAGCTTCCACTTATAAGTGACAACATTGGTTTTCCTTTCCTGCGATTGTTTACTAAGGATAATGGCATCCAGCTCCATCCATATCCCTGTAAAAAACATGGTCTTGTCCCTTTTTATGGATGCATAGTGTTCCACATTTTCCTTATCCAGTGTATCATTGATAGGCATTTGGATTGATTCCATGTCTTTACTATTGTGAATAGTGTTGCAATGAACATATGTGTGCATGTATCTTTGAATAGAATCATTTCTATTCCTTTGGGTATATACCCAGTAATGGGATTGCTGGGTCAAATGTATACCATTTCTTAATAGATTATTCTGTGCCAGAAACTATGATACGTATTTAACTTTCATTATTTTATATGTTCTTCACAATGATCCTGAGAAAGATGAAAGAAGACAGGAATATAAAATAAAGCGTTTGTTCAAGAGATTAAGTAATATGTATACTAGCTGAGAACTGCATCAGATATTAAATAATTATATCAGTGTGTGTCAATAAAGATAAGAAAACCAAAATTAGAAGGCAGAAGGAAGAAGAATCATTTGTGTCCTATTCTTTTCAATCCAGATTGTGCATTTGTATGATCTAAAATACTCTCACAATTTTTGTGTATTTTATTAATGAGTTAATATTTGTGAATTGAAGGTCAAATTTACAGCAATAACTACAAACCAAATGTATTGCATTTAATAAAATCACTTGTCTTTCCTCAGATTCTGTAGTTTCAGAAGAAGCCATTATTGAGTATAATATTTTCCATGGAAGAAGTCCTACTATAAGATAACATCATTTTAATGAAATAGAACTTTAACAGCACCAAAGCCAGGGTGGCATAATGCACCCCCATAAACACACACACACATCCTCAACATACACACGTCCAACCTACTGACATAAAGCAACAATCATAGCTGAAGCCAATTAAGTTTTCTTTCTACAGAAATTTGGGTGGCATATTTTAAAGTCATTCGAATCTAATAGCTGCAATTTAACTTTCATACAATACATACTGGCAGAAATTAATATGAACTAATGTTGAGGTTCAGAGAACAAGCACTGTTTTCTGTAGAGCATCATTCTTTCCTTCTTCAAAGAGTTAAATAACATCCTAGGGTTTTGGCCATCATATATGAATGCAAGGCCCACCTATTTAAATCAGGATTTACTTGATTAATATGTTTGAATCACCTAGTTAGTTCATCAGAATGCAGCTAGAATACTAACCTTGACATTGTACGATCTGATTAAAACTTAGTTTTATGGTATATGCAAATGAACTTCTTTAATTTCATTTTTAAATTTTATGAACACTTCAATTTGTATCTCCTGATTGAGTTAAAAGTTAACATAAATCTTCTATTTAATATCGTATGCACCCTAGCAATACAATAGCATTAGGACATCTCAGGTGTCTAAGTGAAACTTTTAAGTTAGAAAGTGGAAGATATACCGAACTTATTAGCTTTATCATATATAGCTATTAAATAATTAGACATTTTTCACTTACATATTTTAAGTGAATCCAAGTATTTTTTCAGACCAATCATTTACATTCTTTAAATTTAACATTAATTGTGTATAAATATATTTAATAAAAATACAATTTAAGTTGATAGTCTTTTAAAATATTTTTGAGGAATCAAAGATCCATTTATTTGCCTTATTATTGTAAAACCCAGTTCTTCAAATAACTAAGTAAAAATCTAGGATTGATACAATTTAAATAATCTTGAATTTGTTAGTATGACTATTTAACAGTGAGAACAGAAAGTACTGTATTTTTCAAACATACAATATAACTAAACTTTCTCCCCCTCTCCACAACTTGCACAGTTTGTATAATATTTTCAAATGTTTGACCAAGAAGGTATCTGTCCACTTGAATGTATTATACCTATAGAGAGTTGATAAAGCAGCATACAAACCTGACATATTAACAATCAGTCAGGAGAATTTGTGTCAGTAAAATTAAGTAACATGTATTTGACCACTCGGAGATGAGAATTAAATTTTGAATTTGTCCTTCACTAAAATGCACTCAGTTTTTAACTTTATAAAATATAGGGTTGGTGGAAAAGTAATGGAGTAATAGAACTAAAAACTTGATGCTACAGTTAAAACATATTTAAAATTCTTATTCACTGGATTTAGAAATAATTAAAATAAGTCAATATATTTGTATTTTATCTATTTCATGTTTCCAAAACAGATCTGAAGCAGATTAAGCTACAATATTTAAATAAAATAAAATAATATATTGTGCTTGTCAATTTTTTATTTTAGTTCAGTAAGAATTTATTTTACTAATAATTTTGCCATATGTCATTTATCATGTTTTATAAGTTATTTATAAAAATTTTTAATGTAGTGCTCATTTTATTTGTTTTTTTAGCACTAAGTGATAAGTAGCTACTTTAATGTTAACTTTTATTTTAATATTTGTATATATAGGATTTGCTAAAAGATAAAAATCTTCATTTATTCTTTTTGTATTATTTCAATGGTTTTGGGGTAACAGGTGTTGTTTGGTTACATGGATAAGTTATTTAGTGGTGATTTCTGAGATTTTGGTGCACTCATTACCCAGTCAGTGTACACTGTACTCAGTGTGTAGACTTTTATCCCTCAACCTCTCTTATCATTCCCCATGAGCCCATTGTTTCATTTGTATATACCTTTGCATCCTCATAGCTTAGCTTCCACTGATAAGTGAGAACATATGATGTTTGATTTTCCATTCCTGAGTTATTTCACTTAGAATAATGGTCTCTAACTCCATCCAGTTTCCTGTGAATGCATTTATTTCATTCCTTTTTATGGCTGAGTAGTATTCCATAGAGAGTGTGTGTGTGTGTATGTATGTGTGTGGGTATATATATATACACACACCACTTTTTTATCAACTCGTTGGTTGATGGACATTGAGAGTGGTTCCATATTTTTGCAATTGCAAATTGTGCTGCTATAAACAGGTATGTGCAAATATCCTTTTCATATAATGACTTTCTTCCTCTAGGTAGATACCCAGTAGTGGGACTCTGGATCAAATGTTAGTTCTTTTTTATTTCTTTGCGGAATCATCATGCTGTTTTCCACAGTGGTTGCACTAGTTTACATTTCCACCAGCAATGTAAAAGTGTTCCCTTTTCACCACATCCACACCAACATCTATTATATTTTTGTTTTTTTAAATTATGGCCATTCTTGCAGGAGTAAGGTAGTATTGCATTGTGATTTTGATTTGCATTTCCTTAATAATTAGTGATGTTGAGAATTTTTTTATGTTTGTTGGCCACTTGTATATCTTCTTTTGGGAATTGTCTATTCATGCCCTTAGGCTACTTTTTGATGAGATTATTTGTTTTGTTCTTGCTGATTTGTTTGAGTTCCTTGTACATTCTGGATATTGGTCCTTTGCTGGATGCATAGTTTGAAAATATTTTCTCCCACTCTGTGGGTTGTCATTTTACTCTGCTCATTATTTCTTTTGCTGTGCAGAAGCTTTTTAGTTTAATTAAGTTCCACCTATGTATTTGTTACTTTTGCTTTTGGGTTCTAGGTCATGAACTATGCCTAAGCCAATGTCTAGAAGACTTTTTCCAGTTTTATCTTGTAAAAATTTTATGGTTTCAGGTCCTACATTTCAGTCTTTGATCCATCTTGAGTTGGATTTTGTATAAAGTGAGAGATAAGGATTCCGTTTCTTTCTTTCACCTACATGTGGCTTGCCAAATATCCCGGCACCATTTGTTGAATAGGGAGTACTTTGCCTAATTTATGATTTTGTTTGCTTTGTCAAAGTTCAGTTGGCTGCAAGCATATTGTTTTCTTTCTGTGTTCTCTATTCTATTCCATTAGGCTATATGCTGGTTTTTATAGCAGTACCACGTTGTTTTGGCAATTATAGCCTTGTAGTATAGTTTGAAGTCGGGTAATGTGATACCTCCAGATTTGTTATTTTTGCTTATTGTTTTGACTATGTGGGCTCATTTTTTGGTTCCATATGAATTTTAGGATGGTTTTTTCTAGTCCTGTGAAGAATGATGATGGTACTTTACTGAGAATTACATTGAATTTATAGATTGCTTTTGGCAGTATGTTCATTTCCAGAATATTGATTCTACCCATCCATGAGCATGAGATGTGTTTCTATTTGTTTGTGTTGTCTATGATTTCTTTCAGCTGTGTTTTGTAGTTTTCCTTGTAGAGTCTTTTGCCTCCTTGATTAGGTATATTCCTAAGTATTTTATTTTTCTTTGCAGCTGTTATAAAAGAGGTTGAATTCTTGATTTGATTATCAGGTTGTTCACTATTAGTGTATGGCAGTGCTACTAATTTTTGTACATGGATTTTGTATCCTGAAACTTTACTCAATTTAATTATCAGATCTAGGAGCTTTTTGGAGGAGTCATTAAGGTTTTCTAGGTATACAACCCTGTCATTGGTTAACAGTGACTTTTTGACTTCCTCTTTACCGATTTGGATGGCCTTTATTTCTTTCACTTTTCTGATTGCTCTGGCTAGGACTTCCAGTACTATGTTAAATAGAAGTGGTGAAAGTGGGTATCTTTGTCTTGTTCCAGTTCTCAGGGGGAATGCTTTCAACATTTCCCCCATTCAGTATATCATTGGCTGTGGGTTTGTCACAGATGGCTTTTATTACCTCAAGGTATGTTACTTGTATGCCAATTTTGCTGAGGGTTTTAAACATAAAGGGATGCTGGATTTTGTCAAATGCTTATACTGCGTCTATTGAGATGATTATATATTTTTTGTTTTTAATTCTGTTTATGTGGTGTATCACAGTTTTTACTTACATATGTTAAACCAATCCTGCATTTCTGGTATGAAACTCATTTAATCATGGTGTATTATCTTTTTGATATGCAGTTAGATTTGGTTAGCTAGTATTTTGTTGAAAACTTTTGCACCTATGTTCATCAGGGATATTGGTCTGAAGTTTTCTTTTTTGTTATGTCCTTTCCTGGTTTTGGAATTAGGGTAATACTGGCTTTGTAAACGATTTAGGGAGGATTCTCCAGCTTTTGGAATAATTTCAGTAGGATTTGCACCAATTCTTCTTTGAATGTCTGTCAGAATTCAGCTGTGAATCAATGTGGTCTTAAACTTCTTTTATTGACAATTTTTTATTACTGTTTCAATCATGCTGCTGGTTATTGGTCTGTTCAGAGTTTCTATTTCTTCCTAGTTTAATCGAGAAGGGTTGTATATTTCCAAGAAAGTATGCGTCTCATCTAGGTTTGCTAGTTTGTGCACATAAAGGTGTTTTTCGTGGCCTTGAATGATCTTTTGTATTTATGTGTTATCAGTTGTAATATCTCTCATTTTGTTTCTAATTTAGCTTACTCAGATCTTCTTTGGTTTTTCTTAATCTCTCCAATAGAATATCACTTCTTCTCTTTAAAATATTTTCAAAGAATCAGCTTTTTGTTTCATTTATGTTTAGTATTTTTTGTTTCAATTTTATTTTGTTCTGCTCTCATCTTTGTTATTTCTTTTGTTCTGTTCAATGTGGGTTTGGGTTGTTCTTGTTTCTCCAGTTCCTTGAGATTTGAAATTAGATTGTCCATTTGTGCTCTTTCAGCCTTTTTGATGTAGGCATTTAATGCTATGAACTTTACTCTTAGTACTACGTTTGCTGTGTCCCAGAAGTTTTGATAGGTTGTGTCACTATTATCATTCAGTTAAAATAATTTCTTAATTTCTGTCTTGATTTCATTGTTGACCTGAAGATGATTCAGGAGCAGTTTACTTAATTTCCATGTATTTTTTGAGGGTTCCTTTTGGAGTTAATTTCCAATTTTATTCCACTACGGTCTAAGAGAGTACTTGATATAATTTTGATTTTCTTAAATTTATTGAGACTTGTTTTGTTGCCTATCCTATGGTCTATCTTGGAGAATGTTCTATGTGCTCATAAAAATAATGTCCCAATTGCTGATAAAAAAAATGTATATTCTGCAGTTGTTGGGCAGAGTGTTCTATAAATACCTGTAAAGTCCATTTGTTGTAGCATATAGTTTAAGTTCATTGTTTCTATGTTGGCTGTCGTGATGATCTTTGTAGTGCTGTCAGCGAAGTATTGAAGTCTCCCACAGTTATTATGTTGCCATCAATCTCACTTCCTAATTCCAGTATTAATTGTTTTATAAATTTGGGATCTCCAAATATATATGTCTATATATATATGTAGGAATGTGATATTTTCCTGATGGACTAATCTTTTTATCATTATATAATGTCCCTCTTTGTCTTTTTTTTTTCTTTTTTTTTTTTTTTTGAGACAGAGTCTCGCTCTGTCGCCCAGGCTGGAGTGTAGTGGCATGATCTTGGCTCACTGCAAGCTCCGCCTCCCGGGTTCACACCATTCTCCTGTCTCAGCCTCCCGAGTAGCTGGGACTACAGGTCACACCATTCTCCTGTCTCAGCCTCCCGAGTAGCTGGGACTACAGGTGCCCGCCACCACGCCCGGCTAATTTTTTGTACTTTTTTTTTAGTAGAGACGGGGTTTCACCATGTTAGCCAGGATGGTCTGGATCTCCTGATCTTGTGATCTGCCCGCCTCAGCCTCCCAAAGTGCTGGGATTACAGGTGTGAGCCACTGCACCTGGCCTCTTTGTCTTTTTTAACTGTTGTTGCTTTAAATTCTGTTTTGCTTGATATGAGAATACCTACTTCTGCTCGCTTTTGTTTTCCATTTGTATAGAAGGTCTTTTTCCTCCTCTTTATCTTACATTTATGTGAACAGAATTTAATATGTTAAGTGAGTCTCTTGAAGACTGAAGATACTTGGTTGGTTGGTGAATTTTTATCCATTCTGTCATTCTGTAAATTTTATGTGAGATCATTTAGGTTATTAATATTCAACATTGATATTGAGATGTGGCTGGGCACGGTGGCTCATGCCTGTAATCCCAGCACTTTGGGAGGCCAAGGCAGGCGGATCATGAGGTCAGGAGATAAAGACCATCCTGGCTAACACGGTGAAACCCCGTCTCTACTGAAAAAACAAAAAAATTAGCTAGGCGTGGTGGCGGGCACGTGTAGTCCTAGCTACTCGGGAGGCTGAGGCAGGAGAATGGCGTGAACCCGGGAGGCAGAGCTTGCAGTGAGCCGAGATAGTGCCACGGCACTCCAGCCTGGGCAACAGAGCAGGACTCCGTCTCAAAAAAAAAAAAAAAAAAATTGAGATGTGATGTACCGTTCTATATATTACGCTAGTTGTTGCCTGAATAACTTTTATTGTGTTATTGTTTTATAGGCCCTGTGAGATTTATGGTTTAAGGAGGTTCTATTTTTGTGTATTTAGACATTTTGTTTCAAGATTTAGAATCCCTTTTCGCATTTCTAGTAGTGCTAATTAAACAGGTAGATCGTCCATGGTATCATTGTCTGAGGTGTTATCTGAGCTTGTTGTCTCACTGCCAAGAAACTTAAGGAGTATGGACACAAAGGGTGAGGTTCAGCAAAAGTTTAATAAGCAAAAGTAGAAAGCTCTCTGTAGTGGTGAGGGGATCCCAAGTGGGTTGCCATTTTTACAGTTGAATTCAAAAGCTTTTATATGAAACTCCTTTCATCTCTGTAGCAGTTTGAGTAAATTCTCTTATCTGTAAAGCTGTCTGTGTAACTCTCCTTATCTTTGTAGCTGTGGGCATACAAAGCACAGCTTCCCTTATTTGTATAACAGTGGGTTTGTTTTAGGTAAGCCTCTCCATCTCTGTGCAAATTCCCACAGAGCCCATCATGTACATGCCTGACATGGGGAATAAACTTTTCCTGGGAGCTCTCCAATCACACAAAGAACAAAAAGCTTCTATGCTGGGTGCCCACTTATCTGTGCAGCTGCAGTCCAAGTTTTCTCCAGGCTGTTCTATTTTTTGCTTGTAGTTGTGATTTTTAAGGCAGGCTGCTTCTCCAAAGACTGGCCTTAACTGTCTGCCTAACTGATTTTTCCTTTCCATTCTCCCTCATTGGCATGGTAGTGGCAAATTCTCTCAGCATTTGTTTTTCTGAAAAATACATTACCTCTCTTTTATTTATGAAGCTTAGTTTTGCTGGATACAAAATTCTTGGCTGATAATTATTTTGTTTAAGGTGGCTAAGGATAGAACCCCAATCCCTTCTGGTGTTTAGGATTTCTGCTAAAAAATCTGCTGTTAATCTGAATGGCTTTTCTTTATACATCACCTGATGCTTTTGTATCACATCTCTTAAAATTCTTTTCCTTGTCTTCACTTTAGATAACCTGATGACTATGTGCCTAGGTGATGTTTTTTTGCAATGAATTTCCCAGGTGTTCTTTGAGCTTCTTGTATTTGGATATCTAGATCTCTTGCAAGATGAGGGAGTTTTTTCTTGATTATTTTCTCAAATAAAACTTCCAAACGTTTAGATTTCTCTTCTTCCTCAAGAACACCAATTATTCTTATATTCAGTCTTTTAACATAATACCAAATTTCTTTGAGGCTATGTTCATTTTTTTAAAGTCTTTTATCTTTGTCATTGTCAGATTGGGTTAATTCAGCCCTGTCTTTTAGTGCTGAAGCTCTTTATTATACTTATTTGATTCTATTGTTGAAACTTTCCAGTGTATTTTGCATATTTCTAGGTTTGTCTTTCATTTCTAGAAGTTGATTGTCTTTATGATATTTATTTCTCTGGAGACTTTTTAAATTAATATCTTGTATTTTTTAAAATTTTATTTAAGTTGGTTTGTACCTTTCTCTGGTACCTCCTTGAGTAGTCCTAATAATCAACATTCTGAGTTTTTTATCTGGCGATTCAGAGATTTCTTCTTTTGTTTGGATCCATTGCTGATAGCTATTGTGATCTTTTCGGGATGTTATAGAACCCAGTTTTGTCATATTACCAGAATAATTTTTCTTTTTTTTTCTCTCATTTGGGTCGACTGTTTCAGTGGAAATATCTGGAACTCAAGAGCTGCTGTTCAGATTCTTTTGTTCCATGGGGTGATCCCTTGATGTGGTGCTCTCCCCCTTCCCCTAGAAGTGGGGAAACTGAGAACCAGACTGTGGTGATTGTTATTGCCCTTCTGGGTCTACCTACTCAGAGGGACCACTGGCCTCTGGGCTGGTGTTGGGGAATGTCTGCAAAGAGTCCTGTGATATGATTTATCTACAGGTCTCCCAGCCATGGATAATAACACCTGCTCTGATGGAGGTGGCAGGGCAGTGAAGAGGATTCTGTAGGAGTCCTTGATTGAAGTTTTGTTTAGTGCATTGGTTTTTTTGAATGCTGGTTATGCTAGCAGTGAATTTGTCACGTGGACAGATAAAGGACCTCTGATTAGCCAAGGTGTTGCAGGTGGTGGAATTATCTGTTATTTTCTCCTTTGAAACAGGATTGTTCTGTTATGAGTTTCTGTAATGGCTTGAGTTGGTTGGCCTCCAGGAGGAGGTGGCACTTTTAAGAAAGCACCAGCTGCGGTAGTAGAAGATAGAGGTAAGCATGCCCTATTTTGAACAGGGTAAGTACTCAGGTGATAGGTGGGGCCCTACAGCTCCCAAGAGTTTATGTCTTTTGTCTTTACTTAACAGGGCCAGTAGAAAAAATCCATTAGGTGGGGCCAGAGTTAGGCAGGTCGGAGCTCAGAATCTCCTTTGGTGGGGCTTGCGGCAGCCACTGTGGGTGTTGGGAGGGTGGTTCTCAGGCCAATCGAGTTATGTACCCAGGGCGATTTTTTTGAAAAATCAGTAAAAGTGTTCAAAATACTTGTTAGTAACTTCAGGAAAAACAGAATGAAAATTTAATCAATCAATATAAGAAATGAAGGGTGGCATGTCACTACAGACTTTCAGACATTGAAAAGGACTTATTATGAATAAGTTTATGCAGATAATTTTGACAACCTACATTAAATGGAAGAAATAATTGAGAGACAAATTATCAAGTCTGCCTCAACTTTTAAGCCTTACATCAATTAATAAAATCAAATTTTATTAAAAATATTTTCAATATAAATTTGTGTCCTGATGGTTTCACTGGTGAATTTTATCAAATATTTAAGGAAGACATAATATGATCTTAGTTAAACCCTTTCAGAATATAGAAAATCAAGAAACATTTCTCACCTCACTTTGTGAAGGCAGCATTACCTTGATTCTAAAACCAGTTGAAAACATCATAAGAAAACTACAGACCAATATCCCTGTGAACATGGATACAAAAAATTAAATAATATCAAATCATATCCAGTAATAATTTTAAAAATAGCACTACATCACGGTCATGTGGGATTTATCTTGAGAATGTAAGGGTTGGTTTCACATTCGGCTGGGCGCGGTGGCTCACGCTTGTAATCCCAGCACTTTGGGAGGCCGAGGCGGGCGGATCACGAGGTCAGGAGATCGAGACCATGGTGAAACCCCGTCTCTACTAAAAATACAAAAAATTAGCCGGGCGTGGTGGCAGGCGCCTGTAGTCCCAGCTACTCGGAGAGGCTGAGGCAGGAGAATGGTGTGAACCTGGGAGGCGGAGTTTGCAGTGAGCCGAGATCACGCCACTGCACTCCAGCCTGGGTGACAGAAATCACAAAAATATTGAACAAAATCACTCTTTTTATGATAAAAATTCTCACCAATACAAAAGATAGTGACTCAAATTGAAAAAATAGCACGATATTCAGTGATTAAAGTGTCAATATTTTCTACCTAAGTTCAATAAAATATCAAGGATATCCTCTCTGAATACCTTTAACATTGTACTGGATATCCTAACCAGTGCAAGAGAAAGAAATAAAGAATGCGCTGATTGGATTGGGAGGTAGAAATACTTCCATTATTTGAAAAAATTTGATTGTATGGGAATTTACAGAAATCTACTAGAACTAATATATTGATTTAACAAGTTGGTATTCTAAAAGGCCAATATAAAAATCAACTCCACATTTAAATATTAACAATAAACAATTAGAAATCATAATTTAAAACTCCTTTCAAAAAAGCATCAAACATGATACTGATGAGGCTACAGAGAAAAGGGAATGCTTATACACTGTTGATGGGAATGCAAACTAGTTCAACCACTGTGGAAAGCAGTTTGGTGATTTCTCAAAGAACTTAAAATAGAACTATGGTTTGACACAGCCATCCTACTACAGGGCATACATTCAAAGAAAATAACTCATCCTATCGAAAAGACACATGCACTCATATGTTCATTGCAGCACTGTTCACAATAGCAAGGATATGAAATCAACCTAGATGCCAATCAATGCTGGATTGAATAAAGAAAATGTGCTGCATATACACCATGGAATACTACACAGCGATAAAAAAGAATGAAATCATGGCCTTTGCAGTAACATGGATGGAGCTGGAGGCCATTATCCTAAGTGAACTAACACAAGATCAGAAAACCAAATGCTGTAGGTTCTTATAAATTGGAGCTAAACATTGAATACACATCAATGTAAAGACAGGAACAATAGACACTGGGGACCTCTAGATAGGGAAGGGAAGGAGGGGATTATGGGACTAAGACCCACCTGTGGGGTACTATGCTTACTTCGTGGGCAATAGGATCATTGGGACCTCAAGCCTCAGTGTTACACACTTTACCCATGTAACAAACCTGCATGAGTACCCTTTAATCTGTAATAAAAATTAAAATTATGAAAAATAGCATTAAAATGAAATAATTAGAAATAAATTTTAATAAAAAAATGCACTGTAAACTACAAAACATTGCAAAAGTAAGTTAAAGAACATCTAAACAACTAAACAGATGTGCTCATGGATTGGAAGACAATATTATTAAAATGATATTTATCCAAATTGATCTATAGAGACTTTTAATACCAATCATAACACTATTGGGCTTTTTAAATAAATTAACAAGCTCGTTCAAAAATTTATATGGAAAGATAAATGACCTACAATAGCTAATTTATCAAAAGTCATTGAATTTTATGTCTAAAATGAATGCATTTTATTGTATATGAGTTATACCTCAATAAAGCTGTTAAGAATAGATAAAACTACACAGTCTCTTGTTTAAGACTTACTATAAAGCCACACCAATCAAAAGAGTGTAAAATTAAATGACATAAGGCCGGGCGCGGTGGCTCACGCTTGTAATCCCAGCACTTTGGGAGGCCGAGGCGGGCGGATCACGAGGTCAGGAGATCGAGACCACGGTGAAACCCCGTCTCTACTAAAAATACAAAAAAATTAGCCGGGCGTGGTGGCGGGCGCCTGTTGTCCCAGCTACTCGGAGAGGCTGAGGCAGGAGAATGGCGTGAACCCGGGAGGCGGAGGTTGCAGTGAGCCGAGATCGCGCCACTGCACTCCAGCCTGGGTGACAGAGCAAGACTCCGTCTCAAAAAAAAAAAAAAAAAAATGACATAAGAGTCAACATAGATCAATAGACCAGAATAGAGTCCATAAATAGACTCAAACTTATATGTTCAATTGATTCTCAATAAAGGTAATTCAGTGAAAAGTAAGTAGTCTTTTCAAGAAATACTGTTGGAACAACTAGATGACTATATGGACAAAAATTAACCTCTACTTTTATCTCACACCATAAATAAACATTAAGTGAAAGTTACTCAAATACCTTAACTTAAAACAACTAAATTTATTAAACTTCACAAAGAAAACAGAAATTTTCTGACTGTGATAGGCAGACTAATCCACCTCCCTGATCCCCCCAAAAGATGTTTAAATCCTAATTTCTGGACCTGATAATATACTGGTTTAAAATGGCCAAACACACTATGAAGTTGTAATTAAGTTTATGTACTAGAGATAAGGAGATCCTCCCGGATTACCCAAGTGAGCCGAGACTAATTAAATGAGTCCTTAAAAGCAAAGAACTTTCCCAGTTGAGGTCAACGTCAGGGGGAGATGTGACTATGAAAGTATTATCAGAGAGATTGCATTGCTATCTTTGAAGATCCAAAAAGGAAGCCACGCGCAAAGGAATATAGGCAGCCTGAAGAAGCTGAATAAAGCAAGGGAACAAATTCTATTGTACAGCCTCTAAAAAGAAAAAGATTCCTATCAACATCGTGGTTTTAATTCAGTGAAACGTGTATCAGATTTCTGATCTACATATCTGTAAGATAATATATTTGTGTTGGCTTAAGACCCTAAGTTTTTGCTAGTAATAGAAATCAATAAAGTATCATTGGAGTAAGCAAGAATGTCTTAAAGTTGACAGCAAAAGCACAAATTATAAAATAACTAAGTTGATCAAAGTTGATGAAATGTATATCACTAGTATTAAAATGACTTTGAATTTCAAGAAAATTTCAACTACAGACTGGAAGTAAAATGTTTGCAAATTATATGTCTGATAAAGTGCTTATATTCAAAATGTATAAAGAAATCTACAACTCAGTAAGAAGAGAAAAAATTCAATACAAAATAGTCAAAATAATTGTAATAGACCCTTCAAAATAAGACAGCCAATAAGCTGGTGAAAAGATGGTCAGTAACATTTTGAGAAATACAAATTAAAGCCACAATAAGAAAGCAATACTCATTCTCTAGAATGACAAAATCCGAAAGCAACACAAACGTCAATCAGAGAATAGGAAAGAAATGTGTGATATATCAATACCACGTATTACTATGCAGAAAAAATGAAAATATAAATACATACAACATATATAATCTCAAAAAGAAGCTAAATACAAGACTAAGCATAGCATGCTTCTATTAATGAAATTCTAGAAAAGGCAAAAATTATTATAACAGAAAGCCCATCACTGCTTGTATAGAATAAAAAATGGGGGAGGCTATTAAATGTGAAAGGGCAAAAGGAAAGTTCTTAGGGTGAAATAAAAATTGTATATATTGATTATGGTGAAGGTTACATGATTGTATAAAATTATAAAATGTCCTCAAATAATTCACTTAAAACTAATAAATTTTATATGTAAATAAAACCTCAATAAACAAAATAGAGAGAAATATGCCAAATAACCATTAATTATAGAATGAGGGGATTCAAAACTACAAAATTCTTGATGTTTATTCCTACTTTTATACATCATCTTCTAGGCTTTACTCCCTCTCAAATAAAGCAACATTCTTTGAAGTGTTATCCCTTCTTAAAATGTTCTTTCCATTATTTCTGTAACAAATTGTTAATGAATCGTAACCCACACAGTCATATCAATGCTCACAAAACAAGCCAGAGGTTTTTGGAATCCAAATTTGTCATAATTAATTTGAGTTTCAAGTTAATGATATTAATGTGACACTTCTGCCTTAAAACTAAGATAAGAAATATCTTTGGGAGTTTTTCTTCCAGTAGACTCCAGTATAAAGCAGAGTATCTGCAGCATATTAATAAATAACTTATTAGTGGGTGCTTCCTAAAAACTGAAATTGTTATCAATATCAGCAACATAGAATATGCCTGAAAAGTCACACTGTAAAGTGTGATATAATTTATCACTTTAATTGTGGTTCAGAATAATCCTCAATCCAATATTTTCCCATTTTTAAGTTAAAGCTAAGAACGAGACTTTGTTAATGAAATTCTGACAACTTATTCAAAGATATTAAAGAGATTTGTTTAAGGTGTAAATCCAACAATAGCATAGAGAATGGGTTCAGAGGTAGCAGAAGAAATATTTTGCACAAAAGCAGAAGGATGCACAAAAGCAGTAACTGTTTTCACAGAGCAAGTAAGCTAAATCCTAAACTTGCAGAGGGAAACACTTAAAAACAACCCATTTTCATTAGCAAATCCCGAAAAGGCTTGAGAATTGGTGTCACCAGATAACATTCAGACTGGGGATAGTTCAGTGTAAAAACAGATGGATTAATTAGAAGAAGCAAATCACAAGAGCGAAGACATAGAATCAACCTAAATGCCCATTAATGGCAGACTGAATAAAGAATATGTGGTCCATATACTCAATAGAATAATATGCAGACATAAAAAGAAATGAGATCATGTCATTTGCAACAACATGGATGGAGCTAGAGGCTGTTATCCTAAGCAAATTGATGCAGGAACAGAATACCAAATACCATATGTTCTCACTTATAAGTGGCAGCTAAATATTGAGTACACATGGATACGAAGTAGGGAATGACAGACACTGGGGTCTGCTTAAAGGTGGAGGGTGGCAGGAGGGGAAGACTGAAAAACAACGTATACAGTACTATGCATATTACCTGAGTGATGAAATAATCTGTACACCAAACACCCATGACAAAAAATTTACCTATATAACAAACCTGCACGTGGATTCTTGAACCCAAAAGCTAAATTAATAAAAAATAAAAAATTAAATTATAATTTTCAATGTAGAAGTTTTATCTGTAGATTTTTTATCTGTACTAATTTTTGTATAATTGTTTCATTTTGACTTTGGAAAGTTAATAGATGTTTTATAGTGATCCCTAAACAGCACTATTTTGACAATGTAAATCTTAGTAAGGTACATTGATTCTAAATATTTTTTAAATAAAATTTAACAAAATGGTAAAAAAAAAAAAAATTAGAAGAAGCAATTACATCCCCAGATCTCTGATTCTCAATTAACCTGGCAACTTTCTCTTCCCAACAAACACTCCTCCCCTCCTCTGTAGAACACTAATAGTTTATTTACTGAAAAGAATAAAACAGATTTTCTGAATTTTGGGACTCAAAGCAGAATAGAACACAGTAGTTTCATACTGAAAACCAGTGGGCTAAGTGAAAATTTCCATATTAAATTATGTATTCATCTTTTTTCCCCATTCAGTTCCTAGAAACTTGGCATCTAGGAATGTATTATCCTGGCACGATTTGGAAATAATCTTTTCTGAGAAAACTGACTACTCCAAGACAAAACTACTTTAAATGTAATTATATTATTGATCCCTTAAGGAAATGGCCCTAGCAGATGACTCTAATGTGAAAACTACAGTGAACAAATCCCACTCGTGCACAGAGCTTCTGTGAAGATTTTCAGTGTCCACTTTTGAAGGAAATGTAGCCACATATCATTAGAAATTTGGGAAATATTCAATATAAAAGACAAGCAAAAACAGAGAAAAGAGTATTTAGGACACAAAGAATATGCAGGGAAAAATATTTTAAAACTGCAAATAATATTCTCACTGTGATAAGAATATATTATTTTATTAAACAAAATAGAAAGCTACAACAATAATATTCAGAGGACCAAATATTACTCCTGGTAATTAAAAATGTTACTGCAAATATGTAAAACTCAATGGAAGACTTGAAAGATAAAAATATTTTTCAGGAAGCAGAACTAAAAGACAGATAAAAATAGATAATGATACAATAGGGTAACATTAAGGGACAGATACTGGAATCTGTCCCTTAATTTTACCAAATTGTAAGAGTTACAGAAAGAGTATAAAAAGAAATTTAAGAGAATAAGTGAAAAGAAAAATTGAGACTGTCATAGAACTTATATTTATAGCTTTCATATTGGCAGAGGCCATCAAATGTCCAGAGGATAAAATAAAAATTAACCTTTATCAAGGCATATTATTATAAAATTTCACAATACTGGAGAAAAATAAATGACTCTGCAAGCTCCTATAGAATGAGAAAAAAAAGAAAGTCTTCAAGGAAAGATTGAGAAGAGTAGTGGAATGGCCTTGGACTTCTCAAGGAGAGCATGGATGCTATAAGACAGTTAAGCAATGCTTTCATAATAGTGAAAGAAAATATGTTCCCACTTAGAAACCTACGCTTAAAGAGTCTGTTACTCAAATGTGAAGGGAGAACTGAAACAGTTTTAGATTTTTAAGCTTTAAATGGGAGAATTCCTATGTAACCTGTTCTAGGATGTTTATGTTCCACTGAAACAAAGGAGTAAAAACCTAGAAAGACAAAGACACTTTTGAGACTCTTGTTATTGTCATGTGTATAAATAGGTATCTATGTATGAAGTACACTTAATTTTCACCAGAATTACTTTTTTCCTTTTTTAATTTTTATTTATTATTTTTGTGGGTGTATAGTAAGTGTATATATTTATGGAGTACATGAGATGTTTTCATACAGGCATGCAATGTAAAATGTAAAATTCTCCACATCATGGAGAATGGGTACCCATCCCCTCTAGCATTTATACTTTTATACTTTGACTTGCAAACAATCCAATCACACTCTTTTTTTTTTTTTTTTTTTTTTCAGAGATGCAGTCTCACTGTCTTGCTCTGTCGCCCAGGCTAGAGTGCAGTGGCGTGATCTTGGCTCACGGCAACCTCCGCCTCCCAGGTTCAAGCAATTCTCCTGCCTCAGCCTTCTGAGTAGCTGGGATTACAGGCCCATGCCCCCACGTCCTGGTAATTTTTTGTATTTTAGTAGGACAGGATTTCACCATGTTGCCCGGGCTGGTCTCGAACTCCTGAGCTCAGGCAATCTGCCCACCTTGGCCTCCTAAAGTGTTGGGATTACTGGCATGAGCCACCACGCCCGGCCTACACTCTTTATTTTAAAAAGTACAATTAAGTTATTATTGACTATAGGCACCATGTTGTGCTATCAAATAGTAGGTCGTGTTTGTTCTTTCAAACTATTTTTTGTAACAATTAACCATACCCGCCTACCCTTCCCAGACTCTGGTAACCATCCTTCTACTCTCTATGTCCATGAGTTCAATTGTTTTAATTTTTAGGTCCTATAAATAGGTGAGAACATGCGATGTTTGTCTTTCTTTGTCTAGCTTATTTCACTCAAAATAGTGATCTCCAGTTCCATTCATGTTGTTGCAAATGACTGAATCTCATTCTTTTTTATGGCTGAATAGTATTCCATTGTGTATATGTACCACATTTTCTTGTGGAGAAAAAGGGAACCTTTATATATTATGTACAGGGAACATAAATGTAATGTTATGTAAATTAGTACTTTACATTCCCACGAACAGTGTACAACTGACTGGAGAACAGTTTGAAGGTTCCTCAAAAAACTGAAAATTGAGCTACCATATGATCCTGCAATTTCACTGCTGGGTATATACCCAAAAGAAAGGAAGTCAGTATATTGAAGAGGTATCTGCATTCCTATGTCTGTTGCATCACTGTTCACAACAGTTAAGATTTGGAAACAATCCAGATGTCCTTCACCAGAATTTATTTGGTAACAATATCAATAGTGCTTTTGAAAGAAGTTTTTCAAGATTAAGGGGTCTGGAAATTTTTTAATAAAAATATAATTGCCCCTGTACTTGGGGCAACTGCTACCACTTTACCAGAATTTATAGGAAGTGAATGAGCTTTACAACCAGGCTAATTTTATATACATAATTCTGGTAGAAATGAGTATCAACAAAAACCTCCATAAAACTCACAGGTCAAAAATGTTGGCAGGTTAGTTTGTTAGTGAAAACTTAATAAAAATAGGAGAAAAAATGCTTGCAACTCTGTTGCTTGTTAATGTATCAAAACAATGTTTTACTTTATAATGTATGCTTTATAATGATCTGATCTGCATTGCTACACATGACAGGAATTATCTAGACATTGCTGCTCATTCAGTTAAACATATTTCCTTTTATTAATGGCAAAACCCTATTATACTACATTTTTGCACAGGTAAAAAATTACAGGCCATACAAATCAACCAGCAAAATATAGCAAGTGAACTGATATTCAATTTGTCAGGCTTTATGATGCTTGAGCCTTTAAAGTATGCTGAAAAGGAAGGGTGGGGGGCAAGATTTCGTTATATACTACTTGAGGCCAAAAGAACAAGAAAAGAAGCAAAATGTTTTGCTGACTTACAAAAATAATGTCACAATGCATTTTATTTACAATTTCTTCTTTTTGTAGCAAACAGGAGAGCTTTTTTCCGATAGATTTTCTTGGAAACTTGCAAGCATTTCATAGAGTCTAAGCAAGTTGGATTATGTTCTTTATCTCCAGATCTATAGATTTTTGTAAACATTTCTGATATGATCTCATCTTCCCTTGGTTAAAAGCTTCCTCTGTAGCAACTGTCTTTTGAAATCAGTTCACAATTGACACTGTCCTCAATTAAACTTCATCTAATGAAAAATTCTTATTTAATATTTTGAAAATCAATATTGATGGTGATAAAGGAAACTGATCACTTGACTCTCTCTGATGACAATTTTTAAATTAAGGTCATTTCTTGCCAAAATGACAAAAAAAAAAGATGAACAATATGATTAATTTAAAAATGCAATCTTATTTACTAACCCTCTTCTATTAATAGTAAAGAAATTATTTGATATTTAATTCATGACAAATTATTAAAAGAAAGTTACTTACAGCATAGGATATAATAAATTGCCTGATAATTGGAAGATATGAGACTTGTCCAATATTTTCAAAACTGATACTATTATTCATCCATGTATACCAGTTAATTTCATAGTTATTTACATGTATATAAAACATATTCATAATATTTTAGTGCTATGCTTAATTATATTATACTAATGTTATGAGATTAATGTGGCATTTTTAGATTACAATGCCTTTTAATCAGCTCCCTTATTTGTCTTGGGTGATAATTTGCTATTATACAATTTCTTAAAATATTGGAAAATTTTAAAAATGCTTATAGTTTTTAAAATTTATACTGTATGTCTTGATAAGTACTGTGTTCTGTCATTCTCTTAGCTTCATGGCCTCAGGTTACCTAACCCTTATGGGGAGCTAGCTCATTGAAATAAGCAAAAATTCTGCAACAGATAGGCATTAGGAGTAATTGAATTTTACTTAAGTGAACAAATACTCTCCCTGAAGATGAACTATTTACTCTAAAACATCTGTGTTAGTATGTTACCACTCTACATGTTCAATGAGATAAATATGAGATAAATTATTCATTTTCTTTCCATGGTGGCAATAGTCCATAAATTATACCAAATCTATCTATCTATCTGGTA
>NW_026652282.1:74921321-74933813 GCF_009828535.3 Hylobates moloch
ATAACTTGTTTCTGATTTTAGAGGCATATATAGGTGGAAGACACTTGTCTTATCTCAGATGAGATGCTTTTCACTTGCGTGCGTGTGAAGAGACCACCAAACAGGCTTTGTGTGAGCAACAAGGCTGTTTATTTCACCTGGGTGCAGGTGGGCTGAGTCCAAAAAGAAAGTCAGCAAAGGGAGATAGGTGAGGGGCCGTTTTATAGGATTTGGGTAGGGAGTGGAAAATTACAGTCAAAGGGGCTTTTTCTCTGACTGGCAGGGGCGGGGGACACAAGGTGCTCAGTAGGGGAGCTTTTGAGCCAGGATGAGCCAGGAGAAGGAATTTCACAAGGTAATGTCATCAGTTAAGGCAGGAACAGGCCATTTTCACTTCTTTTGTGATTCTTCAGTTACTTCAGGCAAGCTGGATGTATACATGCAGGTCACAAGGGATATGATGGCTTAGCTTGGGCTCAGAGGCCTGACAACTTTGAACTTTGGAATTTTGAGTTAATGCTGGAATGAGTTAAGATTCTGGGGAACTGTTGAGGAGGAATAATTGTATTTTGAAATGTGAGAAGGACATGAGATTTGGAGAGGCCATGGTCAGAATAATACGGTTTGGATCTGTGTTACCCCAAATCTCATGTCTAATAGTAAGCCCCAGTTTTGAAGGTGGGACCTGGTGGGAGGTGACTGGATCATGGGGGTGAAGTTCTCATAAATTGGCTAGCACCATTTCCTCAGTGCTGTTCCTATGATAGGGAGTGAGTTATTACGAGATCTGCTTGTTTAAAAGTGTGTAGCACCTCCTCGCTTTCTTTCTCCTACTCCAGCCTTATGTTGTGCTGGCTCCCGTTTCAACTTTTTCCATGAGTGTAAGTTCCCTGAGGTCTTCCCAGAAGCTGATGTCACCATGCTTCCTGTACAGTATGCAGAACCAAGAGCCAATGAGGCCTCTTTTCTTTATAAATGTTCTGGCCTCAGGTATTTCTTTATCACAATGGGAGAAGAGACTAATACAGTATATTGGTCATGAATTCTCTGCCTAGGCCAATATCCAGAAGAGTTTTTCTAAGGATATATTCTAGAATTGTTATGGTTTCAGGTCTTAGATTTACATCTTTCATTCATCTTGAGTTGATTTTTGTATAAGGTGAAAGATAGGTATCCAGTTTCATTCTTCTACATGTGGCTAGCCGGTTTTCTTTTGTCTTGCTTTGTTTTTTTGTTTGTTTGTTTCTGAGATGGAGTCTTACTCTGTTGCTCAGGCTGGAATGTAGTGGCATGATCTTGGCTCACTGCAACCTCTGCCTCCCAGGATCAAGCAATCCTCCTGCATCAGCCTCCTAAGTAGCTGGGATTACAGGCACATGCCACCACACTCGGTTAATTTTTTATATTTTTAGTAGAGACAGGGTTTCACCATGTTGGCCAGGCTGGTCTCGAACTCCTGATCTCAGATGATCTGCCTGCCTCAGCCTCCTAAAGTGCTTGGATTACAGGTGTGAGCCACCGCACCCGGCCTGGCTCATCAGTTTTTCTAAGCACAATTTATTAAATAGAATGCCTTTTCTCTATTTTATGTTTTTGTATGTTATGTCAAATATCAGTTGTTTATAAGTATCTGACCTTATTCCTGAGTATTCTCTTCTGTTTCACTGGTCTGTGTGCCTATTTTTATAAAAGTATCATGCTGTTTTGGTAAATACAGCCTTGTAGTATAACTTGTAGTCTGGTTGTGTAATATTTCCAAATTTGTTCTCTTTCCTTAGCATTGCTTTGCCTATTAAGGCTCTTTTTTGATTCCATACAAATTTTAAGATTGTTTTGTCTAGTTCTGTAAAAAATAATGTTGGTATCTTGATGGAAATTGCATTTAATCTGTAGATTGCTTTGGGCAGTATGGTGATTTTCACAATATTGATTGAGTTTCTATCCATGAGCATCAGATGCATCTACATTTGCTTGTGTCATCTCTGTTTTTTTTTTTTTTTTTTGAGATGGTGTCTCATTCTATCACCCAGGTTGGTGTGCGGTAGAATGATCTTGGCTCACTGAAACCTCCGTCTCCTGGGTTCAAGTGATTCTCCTGCCTCAGCCTCCTGAGTAGCTGGAACGACAGGAGTGTGCCACCATGCCTGGCTAATTTTTTGTAGTTTTAGTAGAGACGTGGTTTCACTATGTTAGCCAAGATGGTCTTGATCTCTTGACCTCGTGATCTGTCTGCCTCATCCTCCCAAAGTTCTGGGATTACAGGCGTAAGCCACTGTGCCCAGCCTTTCATTTCTGTTTTCTTCCAGCAATGTTTTGTATTTCTCCTTCTACAGATTCTTCACTTTCCTGTTTTCTTATATTCCTAGATATTTTTATATTTTTTCAGCTATTGTAAAAGAGACTTCTTGATTTGATTCTCAGCTTGGTCATTGTTGGTGTATAGCAGTGCCATTGATTTGTGTACATTGATTTTGTATTCTGGGACTTCACTATATTTGTTTATCAAATCTAGGATTCTTTTGGAGGAATCTTTAGGGTTTTATAGGTATAAAATTATATCATTAGCAAACGGTGATTGTTTTACTTTTTCTTTTCCAATTTGGATGCCCTATGATTTTATCCTGCTGGATTGCTATGGCTGGAACTTCCAGTACTCTGTTGAATAGAAGTGGTCTAAGTGGGTATCCTTTTCTTATTCCAGTTCTTAGGGTAAGTCATTATATTCAGTGTGATGTTGGCTGTGGGTTTGTCATATATGGCTTTCATTATTTTGAGATAAGTTCATTCTATGCCTAGTTTGTTGAGTGTTTTTATCATAAAGTGATACAAGATTTTATCAAGTGCTTTTTCTGCCTATATTTAGATAACTGTATAATTCTTTTTAGTTCTGTTTATGTGATGTGTCACATTTATTGACTTGTGTATGTTAAGCCATCCTTGTATCCCTGAGATGAAACATAATTGATCATGACATATTATCTTTTTAGTGTGCTGTTGGATTAGGTTAACTAGTATTTCTTTGAGAATTTTTGCATTTATGTTCATGAGGAAAATTTGTCTGTAGTTTCCTTTTTTTGTTATGCTCATTACTGGTTTAGGTATGAGGGTGATACTGGGTTCATAGAATAACTTAGAGAAGATTACCTCTTTCTCAATCCTTTGGAATAGTTTCAGTAGAATTGGTACTAATTCCTCTTTGAGTGTCTGATAAAATGTAGCTCTAGATTTATCTGGCCATTGGGCTTATTTTCTTCTTGGCATTTTTAAAAAGTTCCTGATTAAATTTTGCTGCTTGTTATTGGTTTGTTCAGGGTTGCTATTTGTTCCTCCTTTATTCTAGGAGGGTAGTATGTTTCCAGGACTTTATCTATTTCCTCTAGATTTTCTAGTTTGTGTACATAGAAATGTTCACAGTAGTCTTGAATGGTCTTTTGTATTTCTATATTATGTTGGTTGTATTTCTATATTGTGTTGATATTGTATGTTGGCTGTAAAGTCTCCAGTTTTATTCCACTATAGCTCATTTGAAATTCTCTTATATATTGGTTAATCTAGCCAATGGCTTATCAATTTTATTTCTTTTCAAAGAAACAGCTTTTTGTTCTATTGATCTTTTGGGATTTTTTGTTTTAATTTCATTTAGTTCTGCTCTAATCTTTATTTATTTTCATATTTTAGCTTTGGATTTGTTTTGCTCTTGTTTCTCTGGTTTTTTGAGGTGTGAAATTAGGTAGTCAGTTTGTATCCTTTCAGACTTTTTGATGTACGCATTTAGCACTGCAACTGTTCCTCTTAGCAGTGCTTTTGCTGTTTTGTAGGGATTTTGATAACTTTTGTCACTATTATCATACATTTCGATGTTTACATTTTGAAATTTTTGTCTTCACATTATTGTTAACCTAAAAATTATTTAGGAGGAGATTGTTTAATTTCCATGGATTTGTGGTTTCTTTTGGAGTTGATTTTTTATTCTATTTTACTGTGGTCTGAGAAGATATTTGATATAATTTTTATTTTTAAAAATTTATTGAGACTTGTTTTGTGGCCTCTCATATGATGTATCTCAAAGAATGTTCTATGTGCTGATGAGAAGAATTCATATTCTGTAGCTCTTTGATAGGATATTCTGTAAATATGTGTCAGGTTCTGTCTCAGATACTTTTCAGTTTACACTAATATTGGCAACAATATTGTTTTGAGCGTTGTTTATATATGTAGTCATAAAGCTCACAGCTCACATTTATTTGGGGGAATATGTATTTTTTTCATTATACACAAGAAATATAAACAATGAAAATTTATTTTAATTTTGATACATCTTGAATTTCATAATGGGGCAGAATAAGTTCGGTTAGATGGCAATACTGACTTGATCCCTTGTTTGAAGCCCTGCAGGCTCCATCCCTAGCACCCTTCTGTGTCAGCACCTAACTCTTTTGCAAGATAAGCAGTCCCACAGGATACCAGCAGAGTGCAACATAGTTACAAGATTCTGATACCTGATATAGGTCCAGGAAAAAGAACAAAAACTCCTTATTCCTGATGTATCTTCTCCAATATCCAGCCAATCTGCACAAGAATCCCAAGAAATTAATAGCTACAAATTCCTGACTTGGAGCTAACAATTTTCTTTTTCTTTCTTTGTCCTACTTGCTCAGCTGGGCTCAAGTTTAGCTTATAGTCACTTTTTTCTCATTTTAACAGTAAAACACACATTTAGGTGCAGGTTTTATATGCTAATAACACATGTGATGTATGTTAGAGTTTGTAGACGCTAAGTGCATGTGCCAACTGCAGATCTGCCTTTGCATAGCTTGCCTCACCAGTATTTTATAAATATGTAGGGAGAGGGTCAAGATGGCTGACTAGAAGCAGCTAATGTGTGCCGTCCTCATGGAGAGAAGAAACAGTAGTGAGTAAATACTATACCTTCCACTAAAACATTCAGGTGAACACAATGGGATTCATTAAGAAAACAACTTGACCCACAGAGAATGGAGAGAAGCAAGACTGAACAACTGCCAACAAAGAAGTGGCACTGAGCCAAGGGAGTCCCCGCCATGGGGAAATGGCAAGTGAGTAGAAATCTCAGGGACCTACACGTCTTTTATGTATCTTTGCCACTGTTGGGTCGGGAGATTCTCTCAGGAGCCCACTCAGCCAGGGCCTTCAGACTGCTATGCAGAGCTACGTGGAGTCTGGATAAAGCCACCACTCAAGCACACACAGTGTCCTGGGAGCCTTGATCCTGGGCTTCACAGCATTAGTAGCTGCAGTTCCAGCAAAGGGGGGGGTTAGGCTCCCTTATACACACTGTGGAAAGGGGCTGAACCCGAAGGGCTAAGCAGCATCAGTCTGAAGACTTTGCTTCCACTCTACTTCACAGAATAAAGACTACTAATTTGGGACTCCAGCCACCTCCTACTGGAACTGTGAGGCCAGTAATAGCTCCACACTTCCCTGGGACAAAGTTCCCAGAGGGAGGGGTGGGCTGTCATCTTTGTTAGCTCTCACGCTTTGCTGTCTGTTACCTTCATGCTCTGGAGATTCTGAGGTAACTAGGGTCTTTCTGGGACCCCCAGCACAGTGAAGCTGCCTTATAAAAAAGCATCCAGACTGTTTTTATTATTTTTTATTTTTTTATTTTTTTTTGAGACGGAGTCTCGCTCTGTCCCCTAAACTGGAGTGCAGTGGCGCGATCTCGGCTCGCTGCAAGCTCCGCCTCCCGGGTTCACGCCATTATCCTGCCTCAGCTTCTCCGAGTAGCTGGGACTACAGGCGCCCGCCACCACGCCCGGCTAATTTTTTGTATTTTTTTAGTAGAAACGGGGTTTCACCGTGGTCTCGATCTCCTGACCTCGTGATCTGCCCGCCTCGGCCTCCCAAAGTGCTGGGATTACAAGCGTGAGCCACCGCGCCCGGCCCAGACTGTTTTTAATGCAGGCCTTTATCCCAGTTCTCCTCACTGGCCAGGACCTCCAGATCTGAGAATCCAGCCATTCCTTGCTGGAGTTCTTGGGCCATCAGCAGCTCTGAACCTCCCTGAGACAGAGATCCCAAAGGGAGGAGTGGGTTGCCATCTTTACCTATTTACATACCTTGCCACTGTTGCCTTCAGCCTCTGGAGAATCCATGGCAACTAGAACTCGGCACAGACCCCCAGTGCAGTGCAGCTGCCCCACAGAAAATTGGCCTGACTGTTTCCCATGCAGGTCCCTGTCCACACTTGTCCTCACTGGGCAGGACCTCCTGACCTGGGACTCCAGCCTAACCCCTGTCCTTGCCTTCTCCAAGGAGGAAATCCCAGATTCAATCCACAGCCCCTCCACCATTGCAGCTGCAGTAGTACTGCCTTAATTGCCTTCAAGCTGGGAAAAGAACAAAGACAATAGTCATTACACTGGCACCTCCAGTACAGTGCAGCCAGCATACATAGAGGAGTCCAGTCTTTCTTCCCTGAGAGCCCCCATGCCCCCTCTTCACCAGGTAGGTCCCCTGGCTCAGGAATGCAAAACAGCCACCCCAACCATTGCTGAGCATACCCACTGGTAGTGGCTCTGAGTTTCTGTGGGTATGAGCTCCCAGAGCCAACTGACAGCCCCTCTGCCACTGCCACAGCAGTGGTTCTGTCCCATCTGACCTCAGTCTGCAGAAGAAACAAAGAGCTTGAGGGCTTCACCTGGGCTTACAGCGCATCTCAGCCAAACATATGGAGAACAACCCTGTCTCTCTTCCCTGTGAGCCCTGGACACCCTTCTCCCTGACAATGACAGCCCCTAGCTCAGGCTCAGGCCAGCAGTAAAGCTACCCCCACTCACTGGCCGAATACTCCCAGTAGCAATGGCTCTGCCTTTCTTTTAGGTGGAGCTCCCAGGGAAGACAGAAATCCCCTTTGCCATTGCCTCTCCAGTGAAACTGCCCATGCTGCCCTTGGACTAAGAAAAGAGCACAGATCCTGAGTGCCTTATCCATACCTCAAGCAAGCTGTAGTTGCCCTAAGGAGAGGCCAGGCTGTCTCCCACAGATCACACACACTCCACTGCTTATCACCAGGAAGTGACCCCCAGTTTGGGCCCACAGTGCAGCCACCCCATTCTGAGCGAATCACACTGATTGACTGAAGCTTTACATCTCTCTTGGTTGGAGTCCCAGGAACAAGTGGAGTAGCATTGACCACAACTGCTGCTAAGCTCCCTTTCCCTGCTGCTTCCAAGCTAGGGAGGAAAAATGAAGCATGAGATTATTCCAGGGCTTGGGTGTGCAGCCCGAAACTGCTAAGCTGAGATCTGTAACCAGCACTCAAATCGGACAGGAGACCACATTTTCAGAGCATTGAGAGAGAATGTAGCTGCAATCAACAGAAAAAAAAAAAAAAAAAAAAAGAAAAACAGGAGCCACATAACAGAACCAGCACTTACTTACTAACCATTATGCCTAAGCAGCACCTACTGGATCACACACCAAACATTCTAAGCATACCTTCCTTTGAAACCAAAGACAAGAATTCAGTTTCTGATAAAGGCCATGTACAAAGCCTCAACCATCTGAAAACACCAAGAAAAGGAGTCTACTGACTACTCAATTTACACTGCAGTTAAAGAAACACCCACAAGTGCAGATGAGAAAAATACCAGCACACTAACTGGCAACTCAAAATGCCAAAGTGTTTCCTTTACTCAAAATGACTACAGTAGTTCCCCAGCAAGGGTTCTCAACTGAGCTGAGATGGCTGAAATATCAGAAGTAGAGTTCAGAATATGGATAGAAATGAAGATCACTGAGATTCAGGAGAACATGAAAATTCAAACTAAGGAAGAAAAGGATCACAAAAAATGATGGAGGATCTTACAGATAAAACAGTTAGTGTTAAAAAAGAACCAAACTAGTCTGATAGAGCTAAGAACACACTATAAGAATTTTGTAATGAAATTGCAAGTATGAACAGCAGACTAGACCAAGCTGCAGAAATAAACTCAGAGCTTGAAGACAAGCTCTCTGAAACAAGACAGACAGAAATAAAAATGAAAAAAATAAAAAGGAACAAGCAAAACCTCTGATAAATATGGGATTACATAATGAGATAAAAATCTATGACTTATTGGAGTTTGTACTTGAAAGAAATGAGGATAAAGCAAGCAACTTAGAAAACATATTTCAGGATATTGTCCATAAAAACATTCACAAACTCGCTGGGGAGGCCAACATTCAAATTCAGGAAATGCAGAGAACCCCTACAAGATACTACACAAGAAGACCATCACCAAGACATCTAATCATCAGGCATTCCAAGGACAAAATGAAAGAAAAAATATTAGAGGCAGTTACAAAGGGCAAGTCACCTACAAAGAGAATCCCATCAGGCTAACAGCAGATCTTTCAGCAGAAATTCTATAAGCCAGAAAAGATGAGGGGCCTGTACTCAACATTCTTAAAGAAAAAATCTTAAACAAGGAATTTCATATTCAGCCAAATAAACTTAGTAGGTGAAATTGAAATAAGCTCCTTATTAGATATCCATACAATACTAGTTGGAGGCTTCAACACTCCATTGAAAGTATTAGGCAGAGCCAAGCAGAAAAATAACAAACGTACTCAGGACCTGAACTCAACACTTGACCACATGGATCTAATAGACATCTGCAGAACTCTTCATCCAAAAACAACAAATTGTACATTATTCTCATCACCACATAGCACATACACCAAAATTGACCATATAATCAGACATAAAATAATCCTTATAAAATTAAAAAAAAATGAAATCATACCAATCACACTCTCAGACCACAGCACAATAAAAATAGAATTCAATACTAGGAAAATTGCTCAAAACCATACAATTATATGGAAATTAATCAACCTCCTCCTGATTGACTTTTGGGTAAATAATGGAATTAAGGCAGAAATCAAGTTTTTTGAAACTAATGAGAATAAAGAGACAAGATAGTTGAATCTCTGGGAAACAGCTGTGTCAGTGTTAAAGGGAAATTTGTAACAAGAAACACTCACATCAGAAAGTTGGAAAGATCTCAAATTAACAACCTAATGTCACAACTGGAAGAAGTAAAGGAGCAAGAGCAAACCAACCCCAGTGCTACAAAACGACAAGAAATAACCAAAATAAGGCTGAATTGAAGGAGACTGAGGCTTAAAAATCCATACACAATCAACAAAACCAAGAGTTGGTTTTTAGAAAATTAATTATAAGACTGGCCACTAGTTAGACTAATAAAGAAGAAAAGAGAGAAGATAAAAATAAACACAATTAGAAAGAATGAAGCCATTACCAATGAACCCACAGAAATACCAATAACCATCAGAGACTACCATGAACACCTCTATGCACAAAAACTAGAAAATCTAGAAAAAACAGGTAAACTCCTGGACACATACACCCTTCAAAATCTGAAACAGAAAAACACTGAATCCCTGAATAGGCTAATATAAAGCTCTGAAATTAAAATAGTAATAAATGTACTAACAACCCAAAAAGGCCTAGAACCAGATGGATTCACAGTCAAGTTATACCAGGTATACAAAGAAAAGCTGGTACCATTCCTAATGAAACTATTCTTAAGAAAATGAGGAGGGACCCCTCCCTAACTCATTCTATGAGGCCAGCATCATCTCAATATCAATACCGGACAGAGACACACACAAAAATGAAAACTTAAGGCCAATATTCTTGATAAACAGAGATTCAAGAATTCTCAACAAAATATTAGCAAATCAAATCCAGCAGCGCATCAAAAAGCTAATCCACCATGATCCAGTAATCTTTATCCCTGAGATGCAATGTTGGTTCAACATACAAAAATCACTAAATTTAATTCATCACATAAACAGTGCTAAAGAAAAATACATATGATTTTCTCAGTAGACGCAGAAATGGCTTTCAATAAAATTCAACATCCCTTCATGTAAAAAAAGATCAATAAACTATGCATTAAAGAAATATACTTTAAAATAATAAGAGCTATTTATGACAGACCCACAGCCAACATCATACTGAATGGCAAAAGCTGAAAGCATTTTGATTTATAGCCAGCACAAGACAAGGATACCCTCTTTCACCACTTCTATTCCACATAGTACAAAAGTCCTGACCAGGCAATCAGGCAAGAAGAAAAACTAAAAGACATCCAAACAGTGTGAGAGGAAATCAAACTATCCCTTTTTGCAGATGACATGATTCTATGTCCTAAAGCAACCCATAGTCTCTTCACGAAAGCTCTGAGAGCTGATAAACAACTTCAGCAACATTTAAAGATACAAAATAAACATACAGAAATCAGTAGCATTCCTGTACTCCAACAACATCCAAGCCAAAAGCCAAATCAGGCACTCAATCACATTCACAATTGCCACAAATTAGATAAAATATCTAGTAATACAGCTAACCAGGGAGGTGAAAGATCTCTACAATAAAAATTATAGACCACTGCTCAAAGAAATCAGAGATAACACAAACAAATTAAAAAAAAATATGCTCATGGGTAGGAAGAATTAATATCTTTAAAATGGCCATACTGCCAAAACCAACTTACAGATTCAAAAGCTATTCTTATCAAACTGCCAATGACATTCTTCACAAAATTAGTAAATGCTATTTTAAAATTCATATGAAACAAAAAAGAAGCCTGCATAGCCAAATCAATCTTTAGCAGAAAGAACAAAGGTGAAGGCATTATGTTACCCAAATTCAAACTATACTATAGGGTTAAAGTAACCAAAGCAGCATGGTACTGGTAAACAAAACAAAAAACAGACACATAGAACAATGGAACACAACAGACAGCCCAGCAATAATGCCACACACCTACAATGATCTCATCTTTGACCAAGGTGACAAAAACATTCAATGGGGAAAGGACTCTCTTCAATAAATAGTGCTGAGACAACTGGCTAGCCATATGCAGAAGATTGAAACTGGATCCCATCCTTACACTATACATAAAAATCAACTCAAGATGGATTAAAGAGTTAAATGTGACAGCTAAAACTATAAAATCAACATAAGGTCACCAAGGAAATACCATTCTGGAAATAGAAACTGGCAAAGATTTCATTACAAAGACACCAAAAGCCATTACAACAAAAGCAAAAATGGATAAATATGATCTAATTAAACTAATGAGCTTCTGCACAGCAAAAGAAACTATCAACAGAGTAACAGACAACCTACAGAATGGGAGAAAATTTTGCAAACTCTCATCTGACAAAGGTCTAATATCCAGAATCCAGAAAGAACTTAAATTTACAAACAGAAACAAACAAACAAACAACAACAACAACAACAAAACATTAAAAAATGGGCAAAGGACATAAACAGACACTTTTTAAAAGAAGACATACATGTGGCCAAGAAGCACATGAACAAAAGCTCAGTATCGCTGATCATTGGAGAAATAAAAATCAAAACCACAATGAGATACCATCTCACCCAGTCAGAATGGCTAATCATTAAAAAGACAAAAAATAACAGATGCTGGCAAGGTTGCAGAGAAAAGGAATCACTTTTACCCGGCTGTTGGGAGTGTAAATCAGTTTAATTATTGTGGAAAAGAGTGTGCTGATTCCTCGAAGACCTAAAAACAGAACTATCATTTTACCCATCAAACCCATTACTGGCTATATTCCCAAAGGAATGTAATAAATTGTTCTACCATAAAGACATACGTACGTGTGTGTTCATTGCAGCACTATTCCCAGTATCAAAGACATTTAATCAACCTAAATGCATGCACATCAACAGTAGACTGGACAGAAAAATATGGTACCTATAGGCCATGAAATACTATGCAGCCATACAAAGAATGATATAATTTTCTTTTCAGTAACATGGGTGGAGCTGGAGACCATTATTCTTAGCAAACTAATGCAGGAATGGAAAATCAAATACCACTTGTTCTCCCTTATATGTAGGAGCTAAATAATGAGAACACATAGAAACCAAGAGGCTAACAGCAGACACTGGAGCCTACTCGAGGGTGGAGGGTGGGAGGAGGGAGAGGATCAGAAAAAAAAGATCTAACAGGTACTAGGCTTAGTATCTCAGTGATAAAATAATCTGTACACCAAGCCCCCATGACATGTGTTCACCTATATAACAAACCTGCAAATGTACCCCTGAACCTAAAATAAAAGTTAAAAGAACAAATACAAATAAGCATAAATAGATAAATAAATAAATATGTAGGTATGTATGTACAAGTCCCATACAAGGAATTCCTCTTAAGGCGATAGCTGCTGTCTCTCCCTTTGGCAGCCAGCATACTCTCAGAGTAAGCAATACTGGTTGCGAATTTTCCAGAACCCAAAAGAAACATAAATATACAGATGTGTAAGGCAATAAATAAAAAAAAAAACAGTTTGAAGAAACTTTTACACATGTCCTGGACAAATGAAGTGCAAATGAATGAAGAAATGATGTGGGGAGCAAAAATAACTGTATATTTAAGCTTGTGTGCATTGGTCAACCAGTACCAGATATTTGCAGCCAATGTCATTTCT
>NW_026652282.1:74933823-74954654 GCF_009828535.3 Hylobates moloch
CAAAGTACCAAATTTTCTCACTTACAAGTGGGAGCTAAATGATGAGAACATATGGACACATCATGGGGGTACAACAGACATGGGGGCTTGCCAGAGGGTGGGGGTGGGTGGGAGAAAGGAGAGCATCAGGAAGAATAGCTAATGGATGCTGAGCTTAATACCTAAGTGATGGGATGATCTGTGCAGCAAACCTCCATGGTACAAGTTTACCTATTTAACAAACCTGCACATCCTGCACAAGTAACCTTGAACTTAAAAATAAAAGTTGGAAATTAAAAAAAATCATGTTTTGTCCTGTAAATATATACAATTTTTATTTGTATATTTGTATAATTTAATTATACCTCAATAAATCTGAAAAAATAAAAAAGTGTCTTCTCATGTCCTTTCCCCGGTATTTTATAGGGCTGTTTGTTTTTCACTTGTTAATTTAAATTCCTTGTCGATTCTGGACATTGAACCTCTGACAGATGCTTGGTTTACCAATATTTTACCCTATCCTCTAAGTCATCTCTTTACACTGTTGACAATTATTTTGCTGTGCAGAAGCTCTTTTATTTAATTAGATCCCATTTGTCAATTATTGTTTTTGTTGCATTTGCTTTTGGATTCTTCATCATGAAATCTTTCCCAGGGCCTATGTTTAGAATGGTATTTCTTAAGTTATCTTCTAGGGTTTTTATGGTTTTAGGTGTTACATTTAAGTCTTTATTCCACCTTGAGTTGATTCGTTATATGGTGTTAGGAAGGGGTCCAGTTTTGATCTTCTGCATATGGCTAGCCAGTTATCTCAGTACCATGTATTGACTAGTGAGTCCTTTTCCTCATTGCCTATTTTTGTTGGCTTTGTTGAACATCAGATAGTTGTAGGTGTAAGGCTTTATTTTTAGGTTCTCTATTCTGTTCCACTGGTGTATACATCTTTTACTGTACCGGGGTCATGCTGTTTTGGTTATTGTAGCCTTATGGTATAGTTTGAAGTAATATGATGCCTCCAGCTTTGTTCTTTTTGCATAGGATTGCCTTGGCTATTCAGGCTCTTTTTTCATTCCATATGAATTTTAAAATGTTTTTTTTTCTGATTCTGTAAAGTAGGTAATTGTTAGTTTGATAGGAATAGCATTGAATCTGTAAATTGCTTTGGGCAGTATGACTATTTTAACAATGTTAATTCTTCCTATCCAAGAACATGGGATGTTTTTCCATTTGTTTGTATCCTATCTGATTTCTTTAAGCAGTGTTTCATAATTCTCATTATAGTGATACTTCACTTTCTTGGTTTGCTATATTGCTTGGTATTTTATTATTTTTGTGTCTATTGTGAATGGAATTGTGTTGACTTGGCTTTCAGCTTGGATGTTGCTGTTGTACAGGCATGGTACTGATTATTGTACATTCATTTTGTATCCCAAAACTTTTCTGAAGTTGTTTATCAGATCAAGGCACTTTTGCCCAGAAACTATGAGGTTTCTAGGTACACAAGTATATTGTCTGTGAACAAGAATTGTTTGGCTTCCTGTTCTCTTATTTGAATTCCTTTTATTTCTTTATGTTGCCTAATTGCTGTGGCTAAGACCTCCAGTACTATGTTGAATAGGAGGGGTGAGAGGTGGCATCCTTGTCTTTCTGTTTCTTAAGGGTAATGCTTCCACCGTGTGCCCATTCAGTGTAATGTTGGTTGTAGGTTTTTTATAGATGGCTCTTATTATTTTTAAGTATATTTCTTTAATGTCTAGTTTGTTGATGGTTTTTAACATGAAGGAATGTTGAGTTTTATCAAAAGCCTTTTCCGCATATGTTGATATGATTATGTGGTTTTTGTTCTTAGCTCTGTTAATGTGATGAATCACATTTATTTGTTTGAATATGTTGAAACAATCTTGCATAGTTGGGATAAAGCCTGCTTGACTGGAATGGATTAGCTTTTTGATGTTCTGCTGGATTAGGTTTGCTACTATTTTGTTAAAGATATTTGCATCCACATTCATCAAGCATATTGATCTAAAGTTTTTTTTTTTTTTTTTTTTTTTAAATTGTGTGTCTACTAGGTTTTGGTATCAGGATGATGCTGGCCTCACAGAATGAGTTAGGGAGGAGTCCCTCCTTCTCAATTTTCTGGAAGAGTTTTAGCAGAAATGGTACCAGCTCTTCTTTGTACATCTGATAGAATTTGGCTGTGAACTCGTCTGGTCCTGGGCTGTTTCTGGATATTCTGCTTTTTATTACTGAATCAGTTTTAGAACTCATTATTGACCTGCTCAGGAATTGAACGTCTTCCTGGTTCTATCTTGTGAGGTTGTACATTTCTAGGAATTTATCCATTTTTTTCTAGATTTTCTAGTTTCCATGTATAGAGATGTTCATAGTACTCTCTGATTTTTTTTTTTTTTTTTTTTTTTTGTATTTCTGTGCAGTCAGAGGTAAGGTCCCCTTTGTCATTTCTGAATTTGTTTATTTAGATCTTTTTGTTCTTATTAGTCTGGATAGCAGTCTGTTTTATTTATTATATAAAAATATCTTGCATTCATTTATGTTTTGTGTGGTTTTCACCTCTTAATTTCTTTCATTTCAGCTCTGATTATGGTTATTTATTTTATTCTGCTAGCTTTGGGGTTGGTTTGCTGTGGTTTCTGTGGTTCCTTTAGGTGTAATATTAGGTTGTTAATTTGATATATTTTTAACATTTTTATGTGAACATTTAGTGCTATAAACTTCCCTCTTACTGCTTTAACTGTGTCTCAGAGATCCTGTTACACATTGTATCTTTGTTCTTATATGTTTAAAATAATTTATTTCTGCCTTAATTTTATTGTGTACACAAAAGTCATTCAGGAGTAGGTTGTTTAATTTCCATAAAATTGTGCTGTTTTGAGTGATTTTCTTAGTATTGTTTTCTATTTTTATTGCGCTATGGTCCAAGAGTACAGTTGGTATGACTTCAGTTATTATGAATTTGCTTTGGATTGTTTTACGGCAGATTGTGTGGATTATTTTAGAGTATGTGCCATGTGCAGCTGAGAATAATGTATATTCGGTTCTTGCGGTGACAAAATCCCTTAGCATTTGCTTGTCTGAAAAGGACCTTATTTCTCCTTTGGTTATGAAGCTTAGTTTTGCTGGATATGAAATTGTGAGAATTTTCTTTTTAGGAATGCCGAATATAGGTACACGAGCTCTTCTGGCTTCTAGAGTTTCTGTGGAAAGGCCTGCTGTTAGTCTAATGCAGTTCCCTTGGTAGGTGACTTACCCCTTCTCTAGCTGACCTTAACATTTTTTCTTTCATTTCAACCTTGGAAAATCTAATGACTGTGTATTGTGTACAGTCTTCTTGAGTAGTATCTCACAGGGATTTTCTGCTTTTCCTGTAGTTGAATGTTGGCATCTCTAATGAGGTTGGAGAAAATATCATGCACAATATCCTCAAATACGTTTTCCAAGTTGCTTGTTTCCTTTCCTCTTTCAGGGACACCTGTGAGTTTGTAGATTTGGTCTTCTTTCATAATCCCATGTTTCTGGAAGGCTTTGTTATTCTTCTATATTGTTTTTTCTTTATTTTTGTCTGAGTGAGTTACTTTGGAGATCTGGTCTTTAAGCTCTGAGATTTTTTTTTTCCTCAGCTTCATCAATTCTTCCATTAGCATTTGAGATTTTATTTTGAAACTCTTTAAGTGAGTTTTTCAGCTCTGTCATATCAGTTTGGTTCTTACAAAATGACAATTTCCTTTTTCATCTCTTGTATTATTTAATTATATTCCTTAGAATCCTTGGATTGGTTTTCAACTTTCTCTTGTATCTCATTGATCTTCATTCCCATCCATTTTCTCATTTCTGTTTCTGTCATTTCAGCCATTTTAGCTTGGTTAAGAACCATTGCTGGGAAACTAGTGTGATCATTTGGAGGTAAGAAGACTCTGGCTTTTTGAGTTTCCAGAGTTCTTGCACTGGTTCTTTCTCATCTGTGTGGGTGATGGTCCTTCAATCTTTGAATGTACTGTCCTTTCAATTATTTTCTTTGCTTTTATCTTCTTTGTTGCCCCTGGGGGTTTGATTGCAGTATAAAATGAGTTCATTTGGATGGTTTTGTTTCTAAGATTTTAGGGGACCAAAGCTCAGCTCAGCACTCCTGGGCTACCACTGGAAGACTTGTATGGGGCAACTCACTAGCTGTGTTCTCCAGCACTTCGAGATTAGGAACCTACTGTACTGGAAGTGCCGAAGAGTTCCTGGACTTCTGGCTAAAATACTCCAATAAGTGGTGCCAGACAAAGCGCTTCACTGGGGCAGTGGCAGGGGAGTCCAGGCTCATTTGCCCATGATAGCAGCAGTGGCAGTGCAGTGGCTTGCATGCTTGTTGAATGGGGCAGGGCTCTGGCATGCATGGGGATTCTATCCTCCATGTCTATGTTCATAGCAACAGCAGTGGCAATGTGAATCAGAGTGAAGAGGATGGGGCAACTAGTGTCCATGTGCATGTTCACTCTGGCAGCCATGTTGGTGCAGATGCAGGCAGGACACTGGCAGAGCTCAAGCCTGCCAGCCTCCACGCACATGTTCACACCAGCAGCGGCAGTGGCAGCATGGGGTGGAGATGCGGGATGAGGACATTTGCCTCTGTGCCTGAGTTTGCTCCTCCAATGGCAGAAGGGTTGTGGGGGTATGCTCATTTTGGCAGCAGTGGCATAATGGGGTGCATGCGCACATGTACACTGGTGGGGAGAGGAGGCAAGGTCCACCCATGAGTGCACTGGAGACAGCAAAGTGATGGGGCAGTAGCTATCAGCAAATGCATGCTTGCAAATTTGCTTGGGGGAGGATCTTACGGGAGAGGGTGCAGGTGGGGATGCTGTGTGTTGGTTAGCTCTGCTGGAGCTCTGCAACAGTCAGGTGGAGTTTGCCAGTGAAAGAGCTGTAATGCAGGCTCCTGGTAGGCACCCTGGTTGGGCATCCAAGGCTGTACTGCAAGCAAGTGCAGCCTGGCTGGTGCCCTGGGAGAAGCCAGAAGACAAGGGATTGATTAGATCTGACTGGGCCCATTTCACAGGCAAGACTCCCCCTGCTCTGTTCAGGTCCAATAGTTCCCCTATGGCTAAATTCTCCTAGGGAATCTTCTTGAGCATTGAGGGGATGGGCATCCCTGGCCTTGCTCCATTGCAGACATTCCTGTACCAAACTGTTTGGGCTCTGAATAGCATGGAATCCTGCCCCTGACACCTTTCTAAGAAGCTCTCCCTGGCATCTCAAGTGCCCGTGGGGGTTGTGGGTCTCCTGCTGCCAGGATTCCAGAGGTCCCTGGTGAGAGGGGGTTACTTCACACCTCCTCAACTCATCCCTTCCCCAGGATTTGTCGGGGGCCAGTAATGAGTCCCAGTGTATGGAAGCCTCCTTTATGGGTCTCAGCTACCTCCCTCTTCATCCCAGCAAGTGGGCCCTGTTTCCATCCACTCTCAGTGCCTTCTCTCTGAAGATCTGCTCATAGTGTGCCAGTCTTTTGGATGTCCCAGTCCCTCAGTGACAGATGTTCCTCCTGGCTGTGTCTAGTCTGCCATCTTGGCCCCTACAAAAAACTGAACTTTACTTTCCTATTTTACATGTTTATCACAGTCTTGACTTTTGTTCATTCTCAATGATAAAAAAATTAAAATGAAATGTTATGCTATTGAAAATTTGTCCAATTTGAATATATTTCATCAAAAATGAAAAAAAGAGAAAGTACATATATATTTTAAGAGCTTTTAATATTAAAAATTTAATATTTATAAAGAATATTTGTGTATTTTCAATATTTAGATTTTACAGAAGAGAACACATGTAACTTCTAGGCTAATATTTACAGAAGGAAATATATTACTAAGAGCAATTCTTAAGATGTAAATAGAATGGAGTTTCTTAAAGTGTACTTTAATGTGACATAAAGATTGATATTAAGAGTTTTAAAATGCATAATACATAATTTCAAAAATTAAAAGCAGACATGGTAGCGTCATTATTTATCAATGCCAAGGCCCTTCACAGCAATTTCATTTAGTGCTCACATCTTTGTGATACAGTAATTATTATCCTGACAGATGAACAGATTCAGGTTCAGAGAGTTTAAGTGACCTGAACTAAGACAAATAATTTTATTCCAAAGTTTTAACTTCTATTTTAAATATATCTTCATGTTCCATTTTATTGGTATATTGTTTCTCTTCTATTCTTGCTATATTCTCAGCTTTTCAGAGTTATAATTTAATCTTTCCCATTAATTTACACCTTTAAACTAGATAATGAATCATTCCACTTCTTAATCAGAGTTCAACAGAATGTACCACACATAATACTATTTATAATATTATTTATAATCACATACTGGGTTTGGAGAACATATTACTCATTGTTTTGTGCCCCCATAGGTTAGATATTCTGCTATAACTTTTATTTATTATTCAATCAGGAGAAAAGCAGCTAAATTTTATATACAATTCAAAGATCCTCAAACATTGTGAAAGCTAAAATGTAAAAGGACTAATATTAAATTCCTGATAACTAAAAAATCAGCATAATATATATAAGTCTTTGGGGACATGAAATAAAGGAACATGTTTAAAATGTGGGGAAATGAGTTGTATCCTACACATAATAATGATAGAGGTTTTTCTCATTGCATTTGAATATAAAGATTTGCTTTCTAGATGTTTTAAAGGTTTTCAGCAGCTGATTTAACTATCCTTGAGAGACAAACTAATGCTCTATCAGACTTTTTTAACCTCATACTGACTCTGCTTCTTAATGTGTGGTCTTAATTTGCTAAATCAATTGATTAAGCTTAAAGAAAATTTAATTTAAAATGAGGGAGAGCAAAATTAGTACTGGTGAAGGCCTGCTGACTTACTGGTCCAGCATATTTAAGTACACTGACTTATATGGTTAGAGTTGAATATTGGCCAAATGAAATTTTATGAACTCAAAAAAATGACAGCCACTAACTCTAAGGGTATTATATTCACTAAATGTAGTCTTTAGATCAATGGCACCCTTGTGTCCAGTAAATGGACCAGACTGTTTAAATGTTGGCTCATATCCTTTATCATGTGTGACTGGATTATGAAACTAATTTCCTCAGTAAAGACTCTCAATATAAATTTAAGTAATTTCTGACTAGGTTTAATATCCACAATATATATTTTTAAATCCTTGACTGTATATAGTACCGTTCAAATGAAAAGTTTTCAGTACTTCTCAGGCATTATTTCATTTACTTTCACAATTTCCCGCTGGGCAATGTGATTTGCACTGAATTGAGGATGGGGCACCAATATTTGCTGTTTCTGCTCCTGCTTCTCTACATCTAAGTATATTAGAGAGTAAGATCACATGAAATGGGGAAGTAAGATTGTTTTGTTAATTAATTTCTGCTTGCATTGCATGGATTTATACTGACAAGAAATATGTTATGAGACAAGGTGCTGTGTATTGTGGTAGATATCAAAGTTGGACACAAATAAAAATATAAAAAATGCAGATAGTATGTTACAGAATATGCTATGGCAAAATTCACAAGTGAACTCAGGTAGCGAGTCAGCAAGCTCTAATAGAAGACATTGGTTTGAACCTGGAATCTACCAGTTAGTAACTGTGTGAACTTGAGTGCATTTTTAACCATTTACTTCCTTGGTTCTTAGATTTAAGTTATGTAGAAGAGGAAAAACAATGCCTCACTAAGTGACTTGCATGAATATTGAAATAGATAGTATGTGGAAATATTTAAATATTTAACACAGTGCCTGGCACAGAGAAAGGACCTAATAAATGTAGATTAATCTGACGTTTTCTAGTAGATGAAATCAGCATATAGATAGATATAGCTTCAAGGATAAGTAAAATTTCACCAGAGGGAGTTGAGAGAATATTATTCTAGGGAGAAAGAAAAGCATGTGGAGTAGTGTAGAAGTATAAAAACACAGAACACTTCTAGGAAATTTTTTTTTTTCAATAAAGGCTAGAGAGAGATAAGCTGGATAGTTAGGCTGAGGTTAAAACATGGGATTTGGACCTTCCATATTACTTAGAGGAAAGCTACTGAACCTATTTGAACATGGAAGAATTATAATGAGAATGGGATTGGTTGGTAGGAAGGGTTGAACAAAGCAAGACTGATTACTAGGCTAATATAATAAGTAGTTCAATTATGAATGCTTAAGGCCTGAAAGAGGAAGTTGGAAATGTAAGAATAAATATTGATCAAAATTAAAGAGAACAATTACTGGTAATTTTTACATAGATTTAAGGCCCAGTCTCTTACCTTAAAAAAAGCACACTAGGATCTGGCCCTGCCTATCTTACTAGGCATATTTATCCCCTGCCCCTCCACTGTTCCTCTCTGCAGGTTTCAAGCAGAACAATTTCTTTCCGGCAGCTTAAATATGTTGTCCTCATCCACATGGTCTCCCTTCATTCTGACATAGTTTTCATCTCCTTACCCAACTGAAAGTTTTCATTTGTTTCTCAAATTTTAGTTCAGGCATTGGATTCTCTTAAGGTCTTCCCTACCATCCTGATTAGAGTTTGATTTTCCTCTTTGCTACATCTTGCCCTTCTGTATAACTTTTTAATACTTATTATATTGCATTTGCCGTATTCTGTGTGATATTGCCATTGCCACACACCTTTTAAATTTTTGTAAAACACCTGGTTTCAAGCAATTCTCCTGCCTTGGCTTTCCAAAGCGCTTGGATTACAGGCATGAGTCACTGCACCCAACCCTCCTTTTTACTTTTTAAATCATGATAACTAATAATAATGATTACTAATCATTTACTATGTACCAATACATTGTTATAAGCACTTTAAATGTATTGGTTCATATAATCTTAATCTTAAACAACCCTTTAATTTCATAACAATTGTTATCTCCATTTAATAGTTAATAAAAAAGAAACCTCAAGCAAAGGGAGAATAAGTAGCTAGACCAATGTTTTACATGTAGAAAACAATAGAGCCCAAGTATTCAAGCTCAAATACTCTGGATCCAGAGACTTTTCTGTTAACTATAAAATACTGCCTCTCTTAGATAAAACTATAAAACATAAAGGATATAAAGAAATTGACCAAAGTCATGCCTTGGTTAATAATTATAGTTAGAAAGCAGAAGAATTAGGCATCAAATGTGAAACAGTTGTGAAGTGGAAGGAGAACATGGCTAGTGCAGTGTTGTGCAACCGAATAAAATGTTTTTAAAATAATCAGTATTTGAAAAAGATTAACAGAACAAGAGAAATAGTTGTTAATAGATAAAGTAGATCCTGAAAGAAGTGAAGACAGAGAGGAACAAGAGAACATAATTAATTCTCACAGTGTATAAGTCCAATTATTCTTCAGAAATGGAAAAGGAAAGAGCATATTGAAGGAAAATGTATGGAAATGTTGTAATGGAAGTGTGCCCAAAACACTGATGCACAAACATATTATTGTCTCAGAAAAGTTGTAGAAGGATTATGTGCTAAAAGTGATGAAGACAGGTCAGATTGGGAATTTAAGAAAAAAAGAAATGGCTTGGGAAAATTTCCGTGGGGAATGAAAACAAAGGCCATAAGGCTTGTAATGTGCTGTACGAATCATGAAAAATTGACTAAAAATCTTACAGATAGAGAGATGGTGAATAGTATGAAAATCTAAGTTCTAGCTCTGTAGTGTCAGAAGTGAAAGATAAAGTAATAGGAAATAATATTTTTTAAAATTAACTAAATGGTAAAAATGTTATCGTGTTTATGAGCATGACCTGTTTTAGTCCCCAGAGATAATAACATAGGAAGAAATAAATGGAAGATTCTGAAGAGTCCTTGAGTCATTGAAAAAAATGAAAGACTACACAGGAGATTGTTGAGTAATGGTAGCAAAATAAAGAGAAGATACCATAGCTGTATTGTGTAGACTCTAAAGTACTTAGGCTCTGGGCACAAGGTGCATAAGGTGAACCTGAAATACCTTGTCATTCCAGAAATCATAGAAATGATCAAAAACTACTAGAGTTATATTAGAAAAGGTCTTAAGAGCCAACCTGAATAAATTCCCACTGGAAAAAGATGAGAAGTTCTCTTAACTACCACAAAGAGTAATAATTGAAAGAGATTTAAGTATGTCAAATATTGTCAAGTCTATTAGCTCATAATATATTTTTTAAAAGCCTCATTGTTCACTTGTGAAGGATTTTAGGCACCACCTCATTATTTTGAAATCCTGCACTGCAATTAAGACAAAGAAGCAATTACTCTGCTTTTTCTATGCACTCAGTGCCTCAGTATTACCAAGTACTAGTTGAGAAAAAGCGAATGTTTTGTTCACATAATGTCCCTGTTGTGTAGCTGTGCTTGCCCTATACAAATAGCTAAATATAATGTCTGTGTGTGTGTGTGTGTGTGTGTGTGAGTGTGTGTGTGTGTGAAATAGTCAAGCTTGTCAGCCTAATCTAATAATTGACAAGAAATAAAAGGCAGAGAGAAACACATGAGGCAGTATTACAAGGAGGCTAACTTTAGACATTGGAAAACCCAATAAAAACAACTGGGTTACTTCAGTAAAACAAGAGAAAAAGAGCGAGGGATAGAGGGAGTAGGGAGTGAGAAAAGAGAGATGGAGAGAGAAGGTAAATATTTGAAGTTTTGGAATATACATCAGCAATCAAATGGATTGATCTGATTTGGCTATAAACTAAAAAATCATTTTAAAATATAACAAAATAAGATAAATAAGAACTTTGATTGGATATTTGTTAATATTTAGAAGTTATTGTTAGTGTTTCAAGTATAATAAATAGGATATTTTAAGTTTTTAAAAAACACTTGTATTTTAGAGATACATACAGAAATAATTACAGATAAAATAATATAGAAGAAAGTGCCAAGATGGTTGACTAGAAGCAGCTAGTGTGTACCACTGTCACAGAGAGGAGATTGAGTGGTGCTTAAACACTAGCTCTAGTGTTCAAGTGGATTGTCCAGGAGGCCATGTTGTGATTCCTGAAGGAAGCAATGGTGACCCACGGAGGACAGAGAGGAGTGAGGCTGCCCACCTGAGATTGGCATGGAGCATGGGGAGGCTCCCTATTGTGGGGAATGGGTGAGTGAGTGAGAGGCCCAAGGGACACACACTTCTGCTATAAACCTTTGTAATCTTAGGCATAAGAGATCCTAACTGACCCCCTGGACCCCCAGACAAACATGGAGAGAGAGCTGCATGGAAACTGGGCAGAGCCACTTCTCAGGCCCACATGGAGCCCCATAGGACTTGGATCCCTAAGCACCCTGCTGCAAGTTGTAGCCCTGCCAGTTAGGGAGGCCAGGCTCTCTTTCACAAACCCAACATGCCTAGACAAATGCATAATAATAGTGAGAGATTTCAACATTTCACCAACAGCATTAGAGACATCTTTGAGGTAAAAACTAACAAGAAGTTCTGGACTTAAATTTAAGACTTGAACAATTGGACAGAATAGACATCTACAGAACACACCACCCACCAACAACAGAATATATATTCTACTCATCTTCACATGGAATGTATTATAGGATCAATCACATGTTCAATCTCAGTAAATTAAAAAAAATTAAAATCATACCTAGCACACTCAAATCACAGTGCAATAAAAAGAAAAATAAATATCAAGATGATATCTTAAAACTACAAAAATTCATGGAAATTAAACAACTTGGTCCTGAATAACTAATAAGTGAACATTTAAATTAAAGCAGAAATAAAAAATATTTGAAATTAATCAAAATGTGAACACAATCTACCAACACCTCTGGGATGCAGCTAAGGCAGTGTTAAGAGGAAAGTTTATAGTACTAAATGCCTTCATCAAGATGCTAGAAAGCTCTCAAATTAACATTTTAACTTTGTACCTAAAGTAACTAGAGGAAAAAAAAGCATACAAAAACTAATACCAAAGCAAGAAGAAAAAAAATGAATAATTAAAATAAGAACTGAATTAAATTGATATGCAAGCATTCATGCAAATGATTAATGAAACCAAGTGTAGATTTAAAAAAAAACAAGATTGATAAACTTCCAGCTAGATTAACAAATAAAATAGAGAGAAGATCCAAATAAGTATAATCAGAAATGATGACACTACCATTGATCCCATATAGTTGAAAAAGATCTTCATAGAATACTATTTAACAACACTATGCACACAAATTAGAAAATCTAGAAGAAATTGATAAATTTCTATAACACACATTTTCAGAAAATTGAATCAGAAGATTTAAAACCTGAATAGACCAATATTGAATTCTGAAATTAAATCATCAATAAAAAACCTAGCAACCAAAAGAAGTCTTGGGCCAGACGAATTCATAGCTGAGTTCTACGAGACATAAAAGAAGAACTGGTACCACTACTAATGAAACTATTACAAAAAAATCGAGATGGAGAGGCTCCTCCATATCTGATTCTATGAAGCCAGCATTAGCTTAATACCCAAATCTGGCAGAGACACAATGAAAAAAAAAAAAAACTTGAGGCCGATATCTCTGATGAACACAGATAAAAAAATCCGTAACAAAATACTAGCAAACCAAATTCAGCAGCACATCAAAATGTTAATACATCACAACCAATAAGGCTTTCTTCGTGGAATGCAAGATTGTTTTGACATATGGAAATTATTAACGGTGATTCACCACATTAACAGAATTAAAAACAAAATCATATGTTCTCTCAATAGAAGAAGTGTAAACTTTCAATAATGTCCATTATCCCTTCATGATAAAAAGACCCAACAAGCCAGGCATCAAACGAACATACTTTAAAATAATAAGAGCCATATATGACAAGCCAATATCATACTGAATGGGCAAAAGCTGAAACAATCTACCTTAAGAACTGCAACAAGACAAGGATACCCACTCTCACCACTCCTACACTCCTACCACTCCTACTTTAACATCGTACTGGAAGCCCTAGCCAGAGCAATCAGGCAAGAGAAAGAATTAAAAGACATCCAAATTGGAAAAAAAAAGAAGTCAAATTATCTCTCTTTGTTGGAGATAAGATTCTATAACTAGAAAAGCCTAATGACTCCACCAAAAGGTTACTAGAACTGTTACATGACTTTAGTAGGTTTTACTATACAAAATCAACATACAAAAATCAGTAGTATATTAATACACCAATAACGTCCAGGTTGAGAGTTAAATCAAGAGCACAATACCATTTATACTAGGCAGAAATAAAATGAGGCCGGGCACGGTGGCTCACTCCTGTAATCCCAGCACTTTGGGAGGCCGAGGTGGGTGGATCACGAGGTCAGGAGATGGAGACCATGCTGGCTAACACGGTGAAACCCCATCTCTACTAAAAAAAATACAGAAAATTAGCCAGGCGTGGTATTGGGAGCCTGTAGTCCCAGCTACTCAGGAGGCTGAGGCAGGAGAATGGCGTGAACCCGGGAGGCGGAGCTTGGAGTGAGCCGAGATCGCACCACTGCACTCCAGCCGGGGAAAAAGGGGAAAAAAAAAAAAAAAAAAAAAAAAAAAAAAAAAAAAGAAATAAATAAAATGAAATACCTAGCAGTACACATAACCAAGAAGCTTAAAGATCTTTACAAGAAGCACAAACATGTTGAAAGAAATCAGATATGACACAGATAGAAAAATATCCCGTGCTTATGGATTAAAATGGCTATATGGCCCAAAGCAATTCACAGATTCAACACTATTTCTATCAAACTACAAAAGTCATTCATCACAGAATTAGGAAAAGCTATTCAAAAACTCATATGGAACCAAAAAAAAGCCTGAATAAACAAAGCAATCCTAAGCAAAAGAACGAAGCTAGAGGGATCATATTATCTGACTTCAAACCATAGTATATAAGGCTATAGTAGCCAAAATAGCCTGGTACTGGTATAAAAACAGACATATAGACAAATGGAACAGAATATAAAACCCAGACATAAAGCCTCACACACACAACCGTTTGATATTTGACAAGCCAAGAAACACAAGCCATGGGAAAAGGACTCCCTATTCAATAAATGGTGCTGTGACAAGTGGCTATACGGAAGAATGAAACTGAACCCTTACCTTTTACAATATACAAAAATTAACTCAGGTAGGATTAAAGATTTAAATGAAAAATATCAAAATATAAAAATTCAAAAAAAACCTAGGAAATGCCCTTCTCAACATCAGCCTTGGCAAAGAATTTTTGCCTATGTCTTCAAAAGAAACTATAGCAAAAAATATTGACAAGTGGGACCTAATTAAACTAAATAGCTTCTGCACTGCAAAATAAATTATCAACAAAGTAAACAGCCAACCTGCAGAATAGAAGAAAATATTCACAAACTATGCATCTGACAAAGACTAATATCCAGAATCTATACAAAATTTAAACAATTTTTGTATTATTATTAAAAACCCCATTAAATGGGCAAAGGACATGAACAGACATTTCTCAAAAAAGACATAAACAGCCAACAAACATATAAAAATGTTCCACATAACTAATCATTAGAGAAATGCAAATCAAATCCACAATGATATACCATCTCACACCACTCCAAATGGCTATTTTTGAAAAATTAAAATAACAAGTCAGATCCTCGAGAGGCTGAAGAGAAAAAGGAAACACTTATGCACTGTTGGTGAGAGTGTAAATTAGTTCAATCATTGGGAAATCAGTGTGGCAATTCCTCAAAGAACTTAAAGCAGAGCTCCTGTTTGACCCAGCAATTCCATTACTGAGTATGTATTCAAAGGAAAATAGATAATTATATCAAAAGACACATGCATACATGTGTTAATTGCTTTGCTATTCACAGTACCAAAGAATGGAATCAATCTAGATGTCCATTAATGGTGGATGGTAAAGAAAATGTGGTATATATACACCATGGAATACTGCATAGCCACATGAAAGAATAAAATCATGTCATTTGCAGCAATATGAATAGAGCTGGAGGTTAAAGCCAATGAACACAGGAAGAGAAAATGAAATCCTGCATGTTCACACTTACAAATGGGAATCAAACATTGAGCAGCCGGAGACACAAACATGGGAACAATAGACACTGCTAACTAGTAGTCCGGGGAGGGAGGGGCATATGGCTTAAAAAAAAACTACCTATTGGATACTATGCTCACCACTTGGGTGCAATATACACATGCAACAAATCTGCACCGGTACTCCCTATACCTAAAATAAAAGTTGAGAAAAAATATTTTATAAACTCTGATCACAAAAATTATAAAAAATAAATAATACAGTGTCTCTAACATAATCTGGCAAAGGGTAGGGAAAACTTGCCAAGGTTAAATGACTCACCTGAAGTCACACGTCCAGTGTAAGCCAGAAAATTTAACCCAGGGAGACAAAGAATAAGGAGATCTCTGTGTAATTTCAAGATTAGGCAATGAGAGGAAAGAGAAATTGGCCTGCCTGTATCATCAGAGCTTAACTAGACAACTAGACAAATACATACTGAATATTTGAATAAAATGTTTCATGTCAAACTAGCTTCCAGGCTAAACACTGAGAAAGATATTCTAGCAATGTAATCAAATAATAGAGACCTCAATAAATAAACTATTTGCTTCTTAAATATATTAAATATCTCTTCCTTTATTCAAGTATGAGTCAACATTTTGAAAAACAACAATATATAATCCATAAAAAGATCTCATAACTTTAATAAAAGAATCACCTCTTAAGAGAAAATAAGAATTATCAAAAATATTTACAAAAGAAAATTTAAAAATGGACTACATGTTCTAGTCTCTAGTAAATAAATGAAATTACTTACACAGTGAAAAATGTGACAAATGAGAAGGAAAGGAAATGTATACAGGGAGACTGTGTAGAAACTAAAACCTGTAACAGAACTAAAATTCACAAGATAAACAGTTGAAGAAAACTAACATTTAGAAAATCAAAATGATTATGATGCTGAGGCATTTAGTGCAAACTAAAGACACTTTCTCATAATGAAGAGGAAATGACTGAAAATTATGAGAGAAAATACGACAAAAACAATAGATCCAGTCTACAACTAATTAGTGTCCCCGAGGGAAATAAGTCAAATCAATACAGCAGAAACAAAAATAGAGTATGATCCAATAAATTATTTTAACAATTGCAAAAGATGTAAGCCAAAATGATAAAAAGATACAACCAATAAAATAATATTTGCATAAATTAGGTAACCAAAAAAATTCAACAAAAATTATGTGAAAATTTCAAGCTATAATATCACAAAATTAGCATACTAGTTGAGGATAGAATAATAACTGCTTAATTTTGTAAAGCCTAATAAAATGTGAATTACAAGTCAAATGGTAAATCGATATGATTCAATGTTTATAATCAAATAGACATTTCTAAGTCATTTGCTTATAAATGTCATGAGATCATTTGTAAGTGAAATGAGACAAATAGGTATTTGCCTCCTCACCTATATGTGTCCTCGAAATAGTCATTAATTGCTATTTCTTTAAGCAAAAGAACTCTGCAATTATAAGTTGGTTTCTAAGATTTTTTTAATTTTGTTTTTATTGACAAATAATAATTGTATACATTTATGGGGTACAATGTATTTTTTTGCATAATGGATCAACATCAATGCAATGTTTTGATATGTGTATGATTCTTGAGATTTTAAACAAATTATACAGCTAGATCAGAAAGTTGTCTCCTCATTTTTTGCAAGAGAAAAGCTCAATTCGACCTTGAGTAACTGAAGAACAATGCTGAGATGAAAGTTTCTTAAAAGATGTCTTTCCCTGAAGCAATCAATAATGAATATTGTAAGAGTCTTTCTCTAGGTTTCATGTTTTTAATATTTTAATTTTTAATTTTTGTGGGAACACAGTAGATGTATATAATTATGAAGTACATGAGATGTTTTCATGCAAGTATGCAAGGCATAAGATTCACATCATGGAGAATAAGCTATCCATTTACTCAAGCATTTATCCTTTCTGTTACAAATAGTCCAATTATACTATTTTACTTATTTTAAAATGTACAATTAACTTATTATTGACTAAAGTCACTCTTTTGTGCGACCAAATAATTTCTCTTATTCATTCTAACTATACTTTTTGGATCCAGTAACTGTCTCCACCTTCCCCACAGCCCCCCACTACCCTTTCCAGACTCTGATAACCATCCTTCTACTCTCTATGTCCATTTCTATTATTTTGATTTTTAGATCCCACAAACAAGTGAGAACGTGTAATGTTTATCTTTCTGTGCCTGGCTTATTTCACTTAACATAATTATCTCCATTTCCATCCACATTGGTGCAAATAACAGAATCTCATTCTTTTCTATGGCTGAATAGTACTCCACTGTGCTCCACCGTGTATATATGCCACATTGTTTTTATCTAATCATCTGCCAATGGACATTTAGGTTGCTTCCAAGTCTTAGCTATTGTGAACAGTGCTGCAACAACCATGGGAGTGCAGATAAGTCTCTGATATACTGTCTTTATTTTGGGTATATACCCAGCAGTGGGATTGCTGGGTCATATAATATCTCTGTTTTTAGTTTTTTAGGGAAACTTCAAACTGTTCTACATAGTGATTGTACTGATTTACATTCCCACCAACAGTGTAGGAGGCTTCCCTTATCTCCACATCCTTGCCAGCATGTATTATTGCCTGTCTTTTGGATATTAGCCATTCTAACTAGGGTGAGATGATATCTCATTGTAGTTTTGATTTGCATTTATCTGATGATCAATAATGTTGAGTAACTTTTCATATGCCCGTTTTTCTTTGGTAGGTATGTTTCTGTTGAGAAATATTTATACAAATATTTTGCCTTTTCTTTTTGTTGATGTTGTTGTTGTTGAGACGGAGTCTCGCTCTAATGCCGAGGCTGGAGCGCAGTGGCGTGATCTTGGCTCACCGCAACCTCTGCCTCCCGGCTTCAAGCAATTCGACTGCCTCAGACTCAGAGTAGCTGGTATTACAGGCGCCCACCACGCCTGACTATGTCATTTTTGTTACTATAGCTCTGTGGTATAATTTGAGTCAGGTAATGTGATTCTTCCAGTTTTGTTCTTTTGATTAGAATAGCTTTAGCTATTCTGGGTCTTTTGTGGCTCCATATAAATTTTGGGATTGTTTCTTTCTATTTCTGTGAAGAATTTCACTGGTATTTGATAAGGATTTCTTTGATTCTGTAGATTTCTTTGGATAGTATGGACATTTGAACAAAATTGATTATTCCACTCCATGAACATGGAATATTTTTTAGTATGCTTTTCAATTTCTTTTTTCAGTGATTTATAATTGTTATTATAGACATAGTTTACTTTTTTGTTAATTCTTAGGTATTTAATTGTATTTGTGGCTCTCATAAATGTGATTGCTTTTTTAGTTCGTTTTCAGACTCTTTACTGTTTACAGAGAGAAATACTACTAATTTTTGTACGTTGATTTTTGTATCCTGCAAATTCACTGAATTTGTTTATCAATTTTAATAGTTTTTTGTGTAGTTTTTAGGTTTTTTAAAATACAAGATCATATCATTTGAAAACAAATAATTTGACCTTTTCTATTCCGATTTAAATGTCCTTTATTTCCTTCTTTTGCCTGATTACTCTAGTTAGGACTTCCAGGGCTATGCTGAATAATGTTGGTGAAAGTGGGCATCCTTGTTGTGTTTTAAACCTTAGAGGAAAGGCTTTCAGTTTCTCCCCCATTCAGTTTGATACCACCTGTAGGTCTGTAATATATGGCTTTTATTACGTTGAGGAATGTTTCTTCTATATTTTGAGGGGTTTATTATGAAAGTATGTTGAATTTTATCAAATGCTTTTTCAACATTAATTAAAAAATGATTATGTGTTTTTTATTCTTTACTCTGTTGACACAATGTATCACATTTGTTGATTTGTCTATATTAAACCATCATTTAGTCCCTGGAATAAATCCCAATAGGTAATGATGAATGATTTTTTAAGTGTAAAGTTGAATTTCGTTTGCTAGTATTTTGTTGAGGATTTTTTGCATCAATATGAATCAGCGATATTGGCCAGTAGTTTTCTATCTTTTTTTTTTTTTAATGTGTCTTTGTCTAGTTTTGGTATTAAGGCAGTACTGGCCTCATAGAATGAGTTTGGAAGTATTCCTTCCTCCTCTATTTTTGGAATAGTTTGAGTAGGATTAGTATTAGTTTTTCTTTATATGTTTGGTAGAATTCAGTAGTGAAACCATCAAGTCCAGGGCTTTTTTTTTAATGGGAAATTTTTATTATGCCTTCTATCACATTACATTTTATTGGTCTGTTCAGCTTTTGGATTTCTTCCTAGTTTAATCTTGGTAGGTTGTACGTGTCCAGGAATGCGTCAATTTCTTTTAGCTTTTCCAAGTTTTTAGTAGATTGTTGCTCATAGTAGTCAGTAATGATTTTTTGAATTTCTACAGTATCAGTTGTAAGGTAACTTTTTTCATTTCTGATTTTATTCATTTGGATCTTCTCTTTTTTCCTTAGTTACTCTTGCTAATGGTTTTTCAATTTTGTTTAACTTCACAAAAAACATACTTTTTTTTTTTTTTTGAGATGGAATCTCACTCTGTCACCCACGCTAGAGTGCGGTGGTGCAATCTTGCCTCACTGCAGCCTCTGCCTCCCGGGTTCAAGAGACTCTCCTGCCTCAGCCTCCCTAGTAGCTGGGATTATAGGCACCCTCCACCACGCGGGTAGTCTTCTTGGATTAAATCTGCTTGGTGTTCTATAACCTTCTTGTGTTCAGATATTGATACTTTACATTTAGAAAATTGTTCTTATTCCTTTGAATAAACTTTCTACCCCCATCTCTTTCTTTTCCCCGTCTTTAAGGCAAATAACTCTTAAGTTTGCCCTTTTGAGGTTGTTTTCTAGATCCTATAAGCATGTTTCATTGTTGGTTTTATTACTTTTACTTTCATCTCCTGTGACCGTGTATTTTCAAATAGCCTGTATTCAAGCTCATTTATTTTTTCTTCTATTAGCTCAGTTCTGTTATTAAAAGTCACCAAAGCAGCTACAGCTAAAATCATATTCTGATTTTCTGATTTCGTCTCTGATCATTTTCCAGTACTTAATTGCCTTTTTATCAGAGGTATTGCTCCTCACAAGAGGGCATTAGCTGCGGGCATCTGCCCACAGACCCTGACCCAAATGACGGATGAATAAAACATACACTGACACACACATATTCTGTTTTGCCAGTCCTGCTGCGTGTCCAACCGCCTGCACACCAAGAAAGGATTGTCAATGTGGCCGGCCCTGAGCAGCTCGCACTCAGGGCGTTTATTTAGTATACAATTAACAACAGAAGCTCTGAGTCAACACACTTGTGGAGAATTAACATGGTTAAGAGAGTAGTTCTAGGAATGATTAAAGCTCAGGTACCGCGGGCGGTTGAAGGTAAATACCATTAGGGGGCAATATCCCTAGTCCACCTCCCCTGCCCCAGGGCCATTTGGCTCAAAAGTTAGTTAATGGAGGTAGGATAAATAGACTTAACTGGGGAAGCCTCTATTGTCCCTAGTATTTACCCTATGACCTAATGCTCTAAGGTAAGAACCAGCTGCCTTCATCCTGTTCAATTATTACAAGATAGGTAACCTTTTGGCCTTTCCAAACATAAAATCAACAAAGAAACAAAAGGTTTGTGACTATTCCTATAACTTTCCTTAATATTTCCCTTTAATATTTCTGCCACCATCCTGAGTGAATCCCAACATTAGTCTTGTTTTGTCTGTTCAGTACCAACATCTTCTAGTAGGAATATACTTTTGGTGACTTTATCCTTCCCACTGTACCACAGGGGTCTAATGAGAATCCATCGG
>NW_026652282.1:74959483-74990861 GCF_009828535.3 Hylobates moloch
GCAAGTTTCATTATTAAATGTGTGAAGTAGTGTTTTTGAGTTAAATCTGCTTGGTATTCCAAAATCTTCTTGTACTTGAATTTCAATATCTTTAGGTTTGGGAAGTTATCTGTTATTAAAGTTTCTACCTTTATCTCTTTCTGTACCTCTTCTTTAAGGCAAGTAACTCTTGGATTTGCACTTTTGAGGCTGTTTACTATGTCTTCTAGGCATGCTTCATTGTTTTTCATTCCTGTTTTTGTCTCCTCTGACTGTGTGTTTTCAAATGATCTGTCTGCAAGCTCACTAATTTTTCTTCTGCTTGATTAATTCTGCTACTAAGAGACTCTGATGCATTTTCTGCCATGTTATTTGCATTTTTCAACTCTCAAATTTGTTTGTTTTTAATTATTTCAATCTCTGTTAAATTTACCTGATAAAATTCTGAATTCCTTCATTGTATTATTTTGGATTTCTTTGAGTTTTCTCAACATAGGTATGTTGAATTCTGTGTCTGAAAAGTTATATATTTCTATTTCTCCTGGATTGGTCCCTGGTGCCTCATTTAGTTCATTTGGTGAGGTCAAGATTTTCTACTGGGTGTTAATGCTTGTAGATATTCATTGCTTCCTGGGCATTGAAGAGTTGTATGTTTATTGTAGTCTTCACAGTCTGGGCTTGTTAATACCTGCTCTTCTTGGGAAGGCTTATATGTATTCAAAGGGATTTGGGCCCCAAGCCCAATAAAACTAGCTATTGCAGAATCATAGAGGTACCACCTTGGTGGTCTTGAATAATATGTGGAAGAGTTATTTGAATTACCAAGAAGAGACTCTTCTTTGTGCTTATGTTCTCCTAAAGAAAGAGTGTCTCTCTTATCAGACTGAGCCACCTGATACTGGAAATGTGATGATGCAAGCACCCTTGTAGCCACCACAACAGAGACTGTGCTTGGTCAGATCTGAAGCTAGCACAGCACTGGGCCTTACCCAAGGCCCTTACTTTCAAGGCAGCCTGTTTCCCGAGGCCCTAGGCATGTCCAGATATGCTGTCCGGAAACCAGGGGTTGGACTAAAAAACCTTAGCAATTTACCTGATATTTTATTTTACTGTGGCTGAACTAGCACTCTAATCACAATACAAAGTCCTTCCCATTCTTCCATCCGCATTACATAGCCAGAGGAGCCTCTTTCTGTGGCCACTAATGCCACCTATCCAGGAAGGATTCTGGCAGGCCAGTGGCCTCCTCTGTGGCCCAGGGCAGGTCCAGAAATGCTGTCCAAGAGTCCAGGCCTAGACGCATGGGCCCCAAGAACCTGCTTGTTGCTCTACCCTACTGTGGCTGAGCTGCTACCTAAGGTGCAAGACAAAGTCCCCCTTAATTTTTTCTGTTCATTTTCTCAAACAGAAGGAAGCTTTCATCATAGCAACTACATCTAGGCGTATACTGGGTCACCCATGAAGCCAGTACACCTCAGAGACCAAGGCCCATGGTGTACTCACTAGGTATTTCTTCTGGTTATTCAGGGCCCAAGGGCTCTTTATTCAGCAAGTGCTGAATCCTACAAGGACTGGATCCTTCCCTTCAAAGTAGCAGGTTCACTTTTGTACCAGTGTGTGTCTATGATATAGTTTGGCTGTGTCCCCACCCAAATCTCATTTTGAATTTTAGCTCCCATAAATAATCCCCACGAGTTGTGGGAGGAACCCAGTGGGAGGTAATTGAATTATGGGGTTCGTTTTTTTTCCATGCTTTTCTCATGATAATGAATAAGTCTCAGGAGATCTGATGGTTTTATAAGGGCAGTTCCCCTGCACATGCTCCTGCCTGGATCCATGTAAGACATGCCTTTTCTCCTCCTTTGCTTTTTGCCACGATTGGGAGACCTTCTCAGCCATGTGAAACTGTGAGTCCATTGAGCCTTTTGTTCTTTATAAATTACCCTGTCTCAGGTATTTCTTCATAACAGTATAGAAATGGACTAATAGAGTAAATTGGTACTGGTAGAGTGGGGTACTGTTATAATGATACCTGAAAACGTGGAAGCAACTTTGGAACTGGGTAACAGGCAGCAGTGGAAAGAGTTTGGAGGGCTCAGAAGAAGACAGGAAAATGTGGATAAGTTTGGAACCCCCTAGAGACTCTGAGGGATCAGAAGACAGGAAGATGTGGGAAAGTTTGGATCTTCCTAGAGAAGTGTTGAATGGCTTTGACCAAAATGCTAATAGTGATATGGACAATAAAGTCCAGGCTGAGGTGGTCTCAGATGGAGATGAGGAATTTATTGGGAACTGGAGCAAAGGTTACTCTTGCTATGAAAATAGACTGGTGGCATTTTGCCCCAGCCCTAGAGACCTGTGGAATTTTGAACTTGAGAGAGATAATTTAGGGTATCTGGGAGAATAAATTTCTAAGCAGCAAAATGTTCAAGAGGAAGCATAGCATCAAAGTTTGAAAAATTTGTAGCCTGACAATGCAGTAGAAAAGAAAAACCCATTTCCTGGAGAGAAATTCAAAATGGCAGAAGAAATTTGCATAAGTAATGAGAAGCCAAATGCTAATTGCCAAGGCAATGGGAAAAATGTCTTCAGGGCTTGTCAGGGACCTTCGTGGCAGCCCCTCCCATTACAGACCGAAGGGCTTAGGAGGAAGAAGTGGTTTCCTGGGCTGGATCTAGGGCCCCACTGCTGTTAGCAGCCTCAGGACTTAATGCCCTGCATCCCATCTGCTCCAGCCATGGCTAAATGGGGCCAAGGTACAGCTTAGGCCGTGGCTTCAGAGGGTGAAAGACCCACACCTGGGCAGCTTCAACATGGTGTTGTTGAAGCAGCTGTTATGAAGAAATACCTGAGACAGGGTAATTTATAAAGAACAAAAGGCTCAATGGACTCAGTTTCACATGGCTGAGAAGGTCTCACAATCATGGCAAAAGGAAGTTGAGCCTGCTGGTCCACAGCAGTAAATTAATTGAGGTTTGGGAACCTCCACCTAGATTTCAGAGGATGTATGGATATCCAGGCAGAAATTTGCTGCAAAGTGGGACCCTCATGGAGAACCTCTGCTAGGGCAGTTCAGAAGGAAAATGTGGGTTTGGAGCCCCCAAACAGAGTCCCCACTGGGGCACTGCCTAGTGGAGCTGTGAAAAGAGGCCCACCATCCTCCAGACCCCAGAATGGTAAATCCTTGGACAGCTTGCACCATGTACCTGGAAAAGCCATAGACACTCAGTGCCAGCCTGTGAAAGCAGCCAGAAGGGGGGATGTATCTCGCAAAGCCACAGAGGCAGAACTGCCCAAGGCCATGGCCTCTTGCATCAGTGTGACCTGGTTGTGAGACATGGAGTCAAAGGAGATCATTTTTCAGCCTTATGATTTGACTGCCCCACTGGATTTTGGACTCACAAGGGGCCTGAAGCCCCTTCATTTTTCAAATTTCCTCCATTTGCAATGGTTGTATCTACCTAATGCCTCTACCCCCATTGTATCTACAAAGTAACTAACTTGCTTTTGATTTTACAGGCTCATAGATGGAAGAGACTTGCTTGGTCTCAGATGGGGTTTTGGATTGTGGACATTTGAATGAATGCTGGAATGAGATAAGACACTGGGGGACTGTTGGAAAGGCAAAATTGTGTTTTGAACTGCGAGAACATGAGATTTGGGAGAGGCCAGTGGCAGAATAATATTGTTTGGCTGTGTCCCCACCCAAATCTCATCTTGAATTGTACCTCCCATAATCCCTGCATGTGGTGGGAGGGGCCCAGTGGGAGGTAATTGAATCATGGGGGTGGGTTTTTCCTGTGCTGTTCTCGTGATACTGAATAAGTCTCAGGAGATCTGATGGTTTTACAAAGGCAGTTCCCCTGCAAACACTCTTGCCTACCACCATAAAAGATGTGTCTTTATTCTTACTTCAGTTCCTGCCATGATTTTGAGGCCTCCCCAGCCATGTGGAACTGTGATTCCATTGACATTTTTTTCTTTATAAATTACCCATTCTTTGGTGTTTCTTCATAGCAGTATGAAAATGAACTAATGCACATGGATACATATGTAACAAACCTGCACATTGTGCACATGTACCCTAAAACCTAAAGTATAATAAAAAAAAAAAAAATTACACTCCATACAAAAAAAAAAAAAAAAAAAAAAGAAACTTGGAAATTGGTGGAAAAACAGCTTGGTATAAATAAAGTTCAGTTATATGATTTTCAAAAAAAAAAAAAAAAGAAAATGAACTAATGCAATCTATAAATGTTTTTCAGGAGCTAGAGCCTGTAATGGGGGCCTCATGACTCTACCTTGTGCCCTATCTTACTGTGGCTGACTTGGTATTCAAGACACAAGACTCTTTGTTCTTCTCTCCTTAAGCAAAAGGAATGAGTCAAGTTCATGGCTGTGAACTGTACTGTCTGAAGTTGTGGAAGGGATGTTCCAAAAATACACCCTTAGCTGCACCATTTGGTTTCTCCTAACATCATGTGCCACCCTACTTCATTGGCTCTAAGCCTGGCCTAGAACTAAGAGTTGTTTAAAAATTGCAGTCCTTGTGTCCTAGACTGCCTGTCAAGTTTACCTAGGATGCCAGAGAACTTTTGCCTACAGTGGTGAGGCTTGCTGAGAAACTCAAATTCTGACCACTGGGATAGGTGATTCCCTACTGGCTACCATGTGTGTGCTGGCTGAGCCCAGCATAACTATATTCTCCACTGTGACAAGGCAGCACTGAGTTCAGTGTAAAGTTCCCCATTTTCTGTACACTTTCTTCCCAAAGTGCACAGATTCTCTCTCTGTATAGCTCAGCTATTGCCAGTGGATGGAGTAGGGGTGGCATTGGACAGTCAAGACTGTCTCTCCTCCCCTTTGTAATGCTTTTTTCAGTAATATGAATTGAAAACCAGGTACTTGGATTGCTTACCTGAATTTTGATTCTAATGATGGTGGTTTTCTGTGTGCAGATCTTTGTTAAAATTAGTGTTCCAATGGGACTGATGAATGATGTGGGCTTCTGTTCCTCTATTTTGCTTGAACCACTCATCTTTCTGTTTTGATTTCTGTTTTTTCTTTTTCTTTTATTTATTTATTTATTTATTTTTTATTCTGGGCAATTTCACAAATTCACCAGCATCTGTGCCACAATGCAGAGGTCACAATTTATACCATTGTAAAAATACAAGATTTTCAAGCAGCTGTTTATGTTTCAATATTAATGTATATTTAGAAACAGCTTTTATGATTTAATAAAAGGTTAAAATGTATTTTATAGCACTGTTACCTAGTTGTGCATACTTCGAAATTGCTTTTCTATTTTGGAAATGGTAGCACCTAGATTTAGGTGAAACTGGTTATCATCATTGCTAATATTTCTCTTGACTTATGACAATAACAATTACTTTTCAAAAACCCAGTTAAACAACTTTAAAAATCGTATCTTGACAGTTCGAGGTGCATGTGATGTTATAAATTGCTAGTTCTTATTAACGTGAAGTAAACACACTCTATCTTATCTCCCATAGATCAGATTATAACTAAAATCTCTGGACAAAATACTAAAAGCAATTATTGGAAATCTTAAAAAATAAGAATAAGGGGCCGGGTGCGGTGGCTCGCGCCTATAATCTCAGCACTTTGGGAGGCCGAGGCAGGCAGATCACGAGGTCAGGAGATCAAGACCATCCTGGCTAACATGGTGAAACCCCGTCTCTACTAAAAATACAAAAAAATTAGCCGGGCATGGTGGCAGGTGCCTGTAGTCCCAGCTACTTGGGAGGCTGAGGCAGGAGAATGGTGTGAACCTGGTAGGTGGAGCTTGCAGTGAGCCGAGATTGCGCCACTGCACTCCAGCCTAGGTGACAGAGCGAGACTCCGTCTCAAAAAAAGAAAAAAAAAGAATAAGGACAGGCAGACTGGATAGAAATATGAAAATTGTGTGATTATATGGGAGTAAGTTACCTGTGTTTTTGTTGTTTTGTTAAGTTTTATTTTTGTTTTGATTAGCTTTCATCTCTCATATTGTCCAGTGCAGACTACCATATCTCCCAAAATGACAATAAAGAATGAACAGAAAAAGCACAGACTAAAACAGTTTGTCTTTAGTAAGAAAACTATACATGGTGTCCCATGTGAGAACAGTTTTTGTGTATTGTTTCATTTTTGTTAACTTCCTAGAACTCCCTCAAGTGAGCCCCATGAATGAAGGTGAACCAACAGCAGCGTGGCGGTGGGCATGAAAGCACTAAAGATTCTATCTTGCTGCTTTTCCCACAAATGTATGTATTTCCAAAAGGGGTATGACAGCTGTGAGAAGAAATATCCTTGGCTTTTTTTAATCAGACCATCAAGAAATCTAATCACTGAAAACTAGATAGTTTGAGGGAAATCATTGAAAAAAAAGGAATGAGAGGAATAGATATATTAAATATGTATATAATGTCCTGAACTTGTCTTTAAATTGAACATGCATAGAAATAACTGGAATAAACATAGGAAAGCTTTGAGAACTAGAGCACAGTATACACGACTTGTTCCAGACTAGCCCCAAAGTGGAATAAACATAGGACAAATCAGAAGAGCAGTGAAAAAACATTTAAAATTCAACAAATATTTAAAACACAACCCACAGAAGGGAGTCAGGACTTGTGGTTTGAACCTAAACAGTTTGACTACTATATAAAACAACAAAAACAAAAAAAATCAACATTTTCCAGAAATTTTTAATAGGACACAGAGTCTCCTAACATAATATTTAACATGTCCAAGATACAATTTCAGGTTATTTGACATAAAAAGAACAAAAAAAACACCCCACTTAACTCCCTTGAGACAAGACAATTATCAGACACCAACCTTGATGTTTAGAAATGTAATTGCATTAAATAAAATAAAACAGTGAAGAAAGAGAACCAAATAGAAATTTTAGTGCTAAAAAGTACCCTCAAATTACAAGAGAGATGTGATAACAGAATGGCATAACAGAAAATAGACTCAGTGAATTTCCAGAAAAGTCCATAGAAATTATTCTATATGAAAATCAAAAATTAAGATAGATTTAAAAATTATGAACAAAGCTTCAGGGATCAATATGACAATATCAAAAATCTAGCATTTATATATTTTGAGTTTGATTATTATATAAAGAGAGGAGCAAGAGACTCTTGTAAAAGAATATTTGAAGATATGTCTGACAATTTCTCAATTTTTCTGAAATGTATACATTTACAGGTCCAAGAAGCTCAGCAAACCATAAGAAGGTTAAATTCACAAGAAACTATGCACAAACACATCATAGTCAAATAAGTTAAAGATTAAAAAAAAATCTTGAAAGGAGCCTAAGAAGCACATTACACATGTGCAAAGTACAATTTTATTGAAAATTTCTCATCAGACACCAGGAAGATGAGAAAATTGTAGACTAACATTTATAGAGTGCTTCAAGAAAAGAGCTGTCAACAAAGAATTCTATCTTCATAAAACATATTATTCAAGACATTGAGAAAAAACATATTCCATGTAAAGAAAAGTCAAAAGAGAGAATCTGTAGCTATACTAATATCTGATAAAATATACTCTATTTGTCCATTTCTGCTTTTGTTACAATTGCTTTTGGCATCTTTGTCATGATATCTTTGTCTGTGCCTATGTCCTGAATGGTATTGACTAGGTTGTCTTCCAGGGATTGAACAGTTTTGGATTTTTCATTTAAGTCTTTAAGCCATCTTGAGTTAATTTTTGTATATGGTGTAAAGAAGGGGTCCAGTTTAAATCTTCTGCATGTGGCTTGTCAGAAAATCATTTACTCATTGCTTGTTTTTGTCAGGTTTGTCAAAGATAAGATAGTTCTAAGTGTGTGGTCATATACCTGGGTCCTCTATTCTGTTCTATTGGTCTATGTGTCTGTTCTTGTACTAGTACTATGCCATTTTGGTTACTGTAGCCCTGTAGTATAGTTTGAAGCCAGGTAGAATGATGCCTCCAGCTTTGGTCATTTGCTTAGGGTTGTCTTGGCTATAAGGGCTCTTTGTTGTTTTCATACAAATTTTAAAATAGTTTTTTTCTAGTTCTGTGAAGAATCTCAATGGTAGTTTAATAGGCATAGCATTAAATCTACAAATTGCTTTGGGCAGAATGGCCATTTCAAGGATTTTGATTCTTCCTTTCCATTAGCACCAAATGTTTTTCCATTTGCTTATGTCCTCTCTGATTTCTTAGAGCAGTGGTGTAGTTCTCTTTGTAGAGATCTTTCACCTCCCTGGTCAGCTGTATTCCTAGATATTTTATTCTTTTTGTGGCAATTGTGTATGGGAGTTCATTCCTGATTTGGCTCTTGGCTTGCCTGTTGTTAGTGCATAGAAATACTAGTGAGTTTGCCCATTAATGATAGACTGGATAGAGAAAATGTGGTACATATACATCAAGGAATACTATGCAGCCATAAAAAATGACATCATGTGCTTTGCATGGACGTGGATGGAACTGGAGGCCAGTATCTTTAGCAAACACAAGAAAAGGACAGAAAACCAAATTCCATATGTTCTCACTTGTATGTGTGAGCTAAATGATGATAAAACATGAACACACAGAGGGGGACAAACACATTGGGGCCTTTGGGATGGTGAAGGGTGGGAGCGGGGAGAGGATCAGAAAAAAATGACTAATGGATACTGATACGGTTTGACTGTGACCCACCCACATCTCATCTTGAATTGTAGCTTCCATAATTCCCATGGGTTGTGAAAGGAGCATGGTGGGAGATAATTGAATCATAGGGGTGGGCCTTTCCCATGCTATCCTCATAATAGTGAACAAGTCTCATGAGATCCAATGGTTTTACAAAGGAGATTTTCCATGCTCAAGTTCTCTTCTCTGCTGCCATGTGAGATGTGCCTTTCACCCTCTGCAAGGGTTGTGAGGCCCCCACAACCACATAGAACTTTGAGTCCATTAAATCTGTTTCTTTTGTAAATTGCCCAGTCTCAGGTATGTCATTATCAGCAGCATGAAAACGGACTAATACAGAAAAGTGGTGCCAGTAGTGGGGTGCTGCTGTAAAGATACCAGAAGATGTGGAAGCAAATTTGTAACTAAGTAACCAGCAGATGTTGGAACAGTTTGGAGGGCTTAAAAGAAGAGAGAAAAATGTGGAAAAGTTTGGAACTTCCCAGAGGCTTGTTGAATGGCTTTGACAAAATGTTGATAATGATATAGACAATGAAATCCAAGCTGAGGTGGTCTCAGATGGAAATGAAGAAATTGTTGGAAACTAGAGCAAAGGTGATTCTTGTTGTGTTTTAGCAAAGAGACCGACTGGTGGCATTTTGCCCCTGCCCTAGAGATTTGTGAAACTTTGAACTTGAGAGAGATAATGTAGGCTATCTGGTGGAAGAAATTTCTAAGCAGCAAAGCATTCAAGAGTTGACTTGGGTGCTGTTAAAGGCATTCAGTTTTATAAGAGAGGCAGAGCATAAAAGTTTGAAAAATTTGCAGCCTGACAATGCAATAGAAAATTCAGTTTTCTGAGGAGTAATTCAAGACAGCTGAAGAAACTTGCATAAGTAAGGAGGAGCTGAATATTAATCCCCAAGACAATGTCACTAGGGCATGTCAGAGGTCTTCATGGAAGCCCCTCCCATCACAAGCCTGGAGGCCTAGGAGGAAAAAAATGGTTTTGTGGACCTGGCCCAGGATCCTTGTACTGTGTTCAGCCTAGGGTCTTGGTGCCCTGTGTCTCAGCTGTTCCAGCTAAAATGGCCCAACATAGAGCTCAGGCTGTGGCTTGAGAGGATTCAAGCCCCAAGCCTTGGCAGCTTCCACATGATATTGAGCTTACAAGTGCACAGAAGTCCAGAATTGGGGTTTGAGAACGTCTGCCTAGATTTCAGAGGATGGATGGAAATGCCTGGGTGTCCAGGCAGAAGTTTGATGCAGAGGTGGGGCCCTCATGGAGAACCTCTGCTAGGGCAATGCAGAAGGGAAATAGGGGGTTGGAGCCACTACACAGAGTCCCCACTGGGACACTACCTAGTGGAGCTGTGAAAAGAGGCCCACCATCTTCCAGAACCCCGAGTGGTAGATCCACCAATAGCTTACACCATGCATCTGGAAAAGCTGCAGACAGTCAATACCAGCCCTTGAAAGAAGCTTGGAGGGAAACTGTACCCTGCAAAGCCACAGTGGCAGAGGTGCCTAAGATCATGGAACCCATCTCTTGAATCAACATGAACCGGAGGTGAGACATGAAGTGAAAGCAGATCTTTTGGAGCTTTAAAATTTGACAGCTCTACTGGATTTTGGACTTGCATGGCGCCTGTAGCTCCTTTGTTTTGGCCAATTTTTCTCATTTGAAACAGGTGAATTTCATGAAAGCCTGTACCCCCCATTGTATCTAGGAAGTAACTAACTTGCCTTCAATTATACAGGCTTATAAGTGGAAGAGACTTGCCTTATCTTGGATAAGACTTTGGATTGTGGACTTCTGAGTTAATGCTGAAATGAATTAAGGCTTTGGGGACTGTTGGGAAGGTGTTATTGGTTTTGAGATCTAAGGACATGAGATTTCGGAGGGGACAGGGGTGGAATAATATGGTTTGGCTGTGTTGCTGCCCAAATCTCATCTTGAATTACAGCTCCCATAATTCTCACATATTGTGGGAGGGACCCAGTGGGAGATAATTGAATCATGGGGCCAGGTCTTTACCGTGCTATTCTCATGATAGTGAACGAGTCTAATGAGATCTGATGGTTTTATAAAGGGGAGTTTTCCTGCACAAGTTCTCTTCTCTTGTCTGCCACCATGTGAAATACGCCTTTCACCTTCCATCATAATTGTGTGGCCTCCCCAGCCATGTGGAACTGTTAGTCTATTAAACCTCTTTATTTTGTAAATTGCCCAGTCTTTACATACGTCTTTATCAGCAGCAAGAAAATGGATTCATACAGGTACCAGGCTTAATAACTGGGTGATGAAATAATCTGTACAACAAATTCTCATGATACAAATTTACTTATGTAACAAACCTGCACATGTACCCCTGAACTAAAATAAAAGTTCAAAATAAAGAAAGAAATAATAGACTTTAAGTTAAAAACTATAAAGCAAAAGAAAGGTCACTGTATACTAATATGAGGTTGAATTCATCAAGAAGATATAATAAGAATATATATGCATGGAAAAATATAAAATCCAAATATATAAAGCAAATATTAATAGATCTGAATAGAAAGATTGACTACTATACAAAAATAGAGGATTTCAATACTACCCTTTCAACAATAGACAGAGCAGAGAGAAAATCAAAAAGGAAATACTGGATTTAAACTACACTTTAAACCAAATGGACCTAACAAACATATATATAGCATTTCATTCATCAATAGCAGAATGTACATTTTTTCAAGTGCATACAGAACATTTGCAGGGTAGATCATACATAAAGCCACAAAAAATCTTTGAAACTTTAATAAGATTGAGATCATATCAAGTATATTTTCTGATCACAATGATTTAAAACTAGAAATTAATAATAAAGGGAATTTTAGAAAATTTACACATATATGAAAATTAAACATGTATGTAAATAAACAATGGCTCAAAGAAGAAATTAAAAGGAAAGTTTAAAAATATTTTGAGGCAAGTGAAAATGAAAATACAACTTACCAAAACACATAAAATGCATCAAAAGTAGCTCTATGAGAGAAGTTTAAAACAATAAACATTTATATCAAAAAAGAAGAAAGATAGCAAATAAACAACCTAGTGTTATTCTGTAAGAAACTAGAAAAAAAAAAAAAAAACTAAGCCCAAAGTTGGTAGAAAAAAGAAAATAGTAAAAATAAGGGCAGTAATAAACAAAATGGAGAATGAAAAGCAATAAGAAAGATGAGCAAAGCTGAATTGATTTTATGAAAAGATAAACAAAGTGGACAAAGTTTTAGCTAGACTAGTCAAGAATAAAAGAGAGAAGTCTTAAATAAATGCAATAAGAAATGAAAAAGGAAACATTACAAGTGATACCACAGAAATACAAAGTTTCATGAGACTACTATGAACAACTATACACCAACATGTTGAATAATATAGAAGAAATGTATAAATTCCTATAAACATACAACCTACCAAGACTAAATCAATCTCATAGCAAGAAAACAATCTGATTTTTATTTTTTTATATGCGAAGGATGTAAATTGAATTGGCATTTCTCAAAAGAAGAATTGCAAATGGCCAAGAGATATTTGAAAAAAAAATGATCAGCATCACTAATTATTATGGAAGTGCAAATAAAAGTCACAGTGTGTTACCACCTCACATCTGACAGGATGGCTATTATCCAAAAGACAGAAGACAACAAATGATGGCAATGATGCAAAGAAAAGGAAACCCTTGAAAACTGTTGGTAGGAATGTAAATTTGTACAGCCATTGTGGAAAACAGTATAAACATTTCTCAAAATGTTAAAAGTAGAACTAACATGATCCAGCAATTCATTGTCTGGGTATGTATCCAAGGAAATAGTAACACTTTCTCAAAGAGATCCATGTTTATTACATCATTATTCACAACAGTCAAGGTGTGGAATCAACCTAATAAACATAACATGGTATATATGCACAATGGAATACTGTTCAGCCTTTTGGAAGAAGAAAATCTTGTCATTTGTGAAAATATGTATGAATCTGTCAAACATTATGTTAAGTGAAATAAGCCAGTCACAGAAAGAAAAATATCATGTTATCTGACTTATATGTGGAATCTAAAAATATCAAACTCTTAGAAACAGAGTAAAATGGTGGTTAGAAGAACTGTAGGGTGTGTTGAGGATTGGGGAGATGTTTGTCAAAGGACATAACATTTCAATTAGGAGAAATAAGTTTGAGACCTATTGTACATAATGGTGACTATAGTTAATAACAATATAACATATACTTGGAAATTGCTTAGAGAGTAGATTTTGTGCTCTCACCTTCCTAAAATGATAAGTAGATGAGGTGTTGCCTCTGATACCTGGATTTTGCCTTTCCACAATGTATACATATATCAAAACATTATTTTGTAAACTATAAATATATACAATTTTATTTTTCAATTAAAAGTAAACAAAAATATCCATTAAGAATAAAGGCAAAATAAAGACATTCTTAAATGAAGGAAAACTAAGAGAATTTGTTGCCATTAGATCTGTTTAAAAGAAATTCTAGTGAAAGTCCTTCACGTGGAAAAAAGAATAACAGAAGAAAAACAAAAATTTAAGAATGAGGAAATATAAACAACATTGGTAAATATAATATACTATTTTAGATCACTTGAGTTCTTTAAAGTATGTTGGACAATTTAAAGAAAAAAGATATTATTTTACTGGTATGATTTTGAGCTTATCAGTATATGTAGATATGATAAATATGACAAAAATGAACATGAATTCTGCAAAAATTGAAGCAAGAATGAACATCAAATTTGTGGTGAAGTTTGGGTGAAAAAATGATGACATTAATGCTTTAAAGTTTATGGGGACAATGCCTCAAATAAACCAGCAGTTTATGATGAATAACTCATTTTCAGAAGGCATAAAAAAAAGTTTAAGGTGAAGGCCTCAGCAGCAGACTATCCACATCAATTTCCAAAAAACAAATTCATCTTGTTCACACCCTATTTGGAGAGGACCCACAATCAACAGGTGCAATAACAGCCAAAATCATGCACATAGCCATTGGTTCAGCTTACATAATTCTGGATGAAAAGTTGACGATGAGCAAATTTGTCACTTGATGGGTGCCAAAACCATTGCACCCAGGTCATCTGCAGATAAGAGCAGAGTTTTCACTGGAAATGTCAAACAATGGGATGAAGATCCTGAAACATGTATTCAAAGACTTGTAACAGGAGATAATACATGGCTTTACCAGTATGATCCCGAAGACAAAGCAGAACGAAAGCAATGGCTATCAAGAGGTAGAAGTGTTCTAGTCAAAGCAAAAGTTAACAGGTCAAGAAAAGGTAATGGCAACAGATTTTTCAGATGGTCAAGGCATTTTGCTTGTTAACTTTCTGGAGGGTCAAAGAATGATAACATTTGCTTATTATGAGAGTGATTTGAGAAAGGTAGGCAAATGTTTAGGAGAAAACCACCGGGGAAAGCTTCACCAAAGAGTTCTCTATCACAATTCCTATGCTTATTCTCATCAAATAAGGAATCTTTTACGAGAGTTTCAATGGAAAATTATTAGGCATCCATCATACAGTCTTGATTTGACACCATCTGACTTATCTTTGTTTCCTAATCTTAAAAAACTGTAAAGGGCACACATTTTCTCAGTTAATTATGTAAAGAAAGGCTGCATTGACATGGCTAAATTCCCAGGACCTTTAAGGCAGAATGAATTGACCCAAATCATTGTTTACAAAACTGTTTGGAACTTGATGAAGCTTATATTGACAAATAAAATTTATACTCTATATTTTTATTTTAAAATATCATTTTCCATGATCTTTTTGAAGTCCCCTTTTGTGCATTTATACATGTATAAATAAATATATGTATATTTGAAGCCTGGAGCAACTGCTAAAGAAAATATGCAAATAAATAGAGTTGCAAAGCCAGCCTACAAATAATACAAATAATCTAAAGATGGAGAAGCAAAATATGCAAAAATAAAACAAATGATGAAATAATAGGCCTAAGTACAAACATATAAGTAATTACCTAAAATGTAAGTGACATAAGCACACCATTAAAAAGACAAAGACTGTGAGGATTAAAAAACAAAACAAGACTAACGATATGCTGCCTGCAAGAAACCCACATAAACTACAATTATTAAAAGGATGAAAAGTGGTATGTTATGCAAACACTAATTAAAAACAACAACCTTGGGATGAGGGATGTTATACAAAAATAAAATTATTTACTCACCAAGGAGGCATATCTGTCCTAAATATGCTTTCATCTAACAAGAGAACATCAGAATCCATGAAACAAAAGTGAACAGAATTAAAGGAAAACTAGACAAATCCACAATTATACTTAGAAATTTTAACAACCACTTCTTAGTTATCAGTAATAACAGCAGATAGAAAATCAGCAAGACTATAGAATACCTCAACAACACTATCAGTCAACATAACATAATTGATATTATAGAGCATGCTACTTAACAACAGAAAATCCTCTTTACAAGTGCACATAGAACATATGCAAAGATGTATCATTCTGAGTCACATAACAAAACTTATAAATTTTATAGTAATTAAAGTCACGAATAGTATGTTTCCTGAACATAGTGGAGTTAATTCAGAGATTTAGAAAGTTATTTGAAAAATACCCACATATTTGTAAATTAAAAAGAATCACACTTCTAAATTAAATAACACATTGATCAAAAAGGAAGTATTTTAATGAGTACAGGATTTTATTTTGGAATGACGTAAATGCTTTGAAACAAAATAAAGTAAGTAATTACATATCATTGGAGTATTACTAAATGTAATTATTTTTGCACTTTAAAATTGTTAATGGGTTTTTACTTCAATTTTTTAAAGTTTAATTTTAAAGGAAGTGAAAATGTTAGAAGACATTTTTAATAAATTAAAATAAAAATTAAATTACAATTATTTGACAATATTAGAAAATAATAAAGTTCTCAAATCAATAATTTAAAATTTGTGTCTTAACAAACTAGAAAAGAGAGAATAAACTGATCCAAACTAAGAAGAAGAAAGAATATAATAAAGGTAAAAGTAGAATTCAATCCAAAAGTTATTTCTTTAAAAAGATCCAGGCCGGGTGCAGTGGCTCACGCCTGTAATCCCAACACTTTGGGAGGCCGAGAAGGGTGGATCATGAGGTTAGGAGATTGAGATCATCCTGGCCAACATGGTGAAACCCTGTCTCTACTAAAAATACAAAAATTAGCTGGGTGTGGTGGCACGCGCCTGTATTCCCAGCTACTCGGGAGGCTGAGGCAGGAGAATCGCTTGAACCTGGTAGGCAGAGATCACACTGAGCTGAGATAGTGCCACTGCACTTCAGCCTAGAGACAGAGTGAAACTCCATCTAAAAAAAAAAATCCATAAAATAGAAAATATTAAGACTAAACAAGAAAAAAATATAGTGTAAGAAACTAGGCCCTGTATCGATAAATATAAATATAGACACACACACACACACCCATTTATATATATATATTAGTTAAATGTGGTAATTCACACCTACAGTCTCATCTACTTGGAAGGCTTGGGCAGGAGAATCACTTGAGCTTAGGAGTTCAAGATGCAGTGAGCTATGACTGCACTCCTGCATGCCAGAATGGGTTACAAAGAAAGATTTCATATCTAAAAAAAAAACAAAAAAAAGAAAGAAAGAATGAAAGAGGGACTATCACAACAGGCAACAGACCTTACATACATAAGAAGAATAAGAAATTCTATGAAAAACTTGTGAACAAATTTTAAAACTTTTATGAAAAGGAAACATTTCTTGAAATGCACAAACCATCAAAGCTCATGCAAGGAGAAATAGATAAATCTGATAGTTGTGAAACTATTTTAAAAGTTAAATTTATATTTAGAAACCTTCCAGAACATTTAACTGCAGACCCAGATGGCTTCACTGACAAATTTTACCCACTCTTTAAGGAAGAAATAGCATGTATTCTGCATAGTTTCTTTCAGCAAATAAGAGAGGGAACCCTTTCCAACTCATTTAAGAGAAAAAAAGATACCATTTTTGCATATCCAGATTAAAACATTACAATTTAAATAATACAAATGAATAAACCTCATAAACATAGGTGCAAAAATCTTCAAAAAATAGGAAATCAAATTTAGCAAAATATAAAGAAAATGACACACCAAGTCCAAGTGGGATTTATCTTAGGAATATAAGTCTAGTTCAATATTTGAGAATATATCAATGCAATACACAATATCAACAAACTAAATATAAAAATTATATAATTATGTCAAATGATGCAGAAAAGAACATTTTAAAAAATTCAACATCTATTCATGCTAAAAATGCAACAAGCCAGGAATACAAAAAAACTTATTCAACGTCATTAAGGGCATTTACAAAAATTGTGCATCATACTTTATGTGGGAGGCTGGGTGTTTTCTTGCTAAGATTCAGAACAAGGCAAAGTACTCCACTCCCATAATTTCTATTCAACCGAGTCCTGGAAGCCCTAGGCAGTGCAATAAAACACAAAAGAGAAGTGAAAGGCTTACATCTTGGAAAAAAAGAAGTAAAATTGTTCCTAATCAGCTCCTAAAACTAACAGGTGCATTTAGAAAGAACACAAAATACAAGCTGAATGCATAAAAATCAATCTTATTTCTATGTAATAGAAACAAAAATTAGACATCCTAATCTAAAACACAGTATCATTTATGATTATGCCACGAAGTACTTTGGTATAAATATAAAAAAAATGCTTAATCTATATTTATAAAACTATGAAATAACTAGTACCTAAATAAATAGATCTATATTCGTGGAAGAAATATTCAATATAGTTAAGGTGTTGAATCCTCCCAAATTGATCTATAAATTTACTAAAATCTCACAATTCTAGTGAAAGTTATTTTTAGATGTAGAGAAACTGATTTTAAAACTTATATGGATAGGCAAAAGAACTAGAATAGAATTGGAAAGAAAAGCAAATTGGAAAAATTAGTAAAAAGTTGGAAGTACCTTAAATCATAGTACCTGATTTAAGACATACCATTAAGCTACGGTAATCAAGATTGTGTTGTTGTGTAAAAAGATAGAAATGTGGATCAATAAGACAGGACAGAGAGTCAAGTAACAGGCCCACAAAAATATACTCGATTGAGTTTGACAAAGATGCAAAGGCAGCTTGATAAAACAAGAGAATTCTTTGAAAACAATTTCTAGAATAATTGGACATCCATATGAAGAATATATTTAGACACATACCTTATACTTCATAAAAAGTGTCTAAAAATTGATTGCAGACTTAAAATCATAAAACTGTAAAAGCCATAGGATAAAACAGAGAATATATTCTTATACTTGAGATGGAAAAATAGTTCTTAGATGTGACATAAACAAATACAATTTATAAAACTAAACAATGGATAATTTGGACCTTATCAAAATGCAAAAGTTTTGCTCTGCAAAAGGCATTGTTAAGAGAATTACATGCACCATCCCAAGACTGAACCAGGAAGTATTTGAATCCCTGAATAGAACAATAACTAGTTCTGAAATTCAGGCAGTATTAAATAGCTTACCAACCAAAAATATTCCAGGACCAGACAGATTAACAACTGAATTCTACCAGAGGTACAAAGAAGAGCTGGTACCATTTCTACTGAAACTATTCCAAACAATTGAAAAGGAGAGACTCCTCCCTAACTCATTTTATGAGGCCAGTATTATACTGATACCAAAACCTCGCAGAGATACAACAAAAAAAGAAAACTTCAGGCCACTATCCCTGTTGAACATTGATGCAAAAATCCTCAATAAATTACTGGCAAACCAAATCCAGAAGCACATCAAAATGCTTATCCACCACAATCAATTTGGCTTCATCCCTGGGATGCAAGGCTGGTTTAGTATACGCACATCGATAAATGTAATTCCTCACATAAAAAAAGAGACAAAAAACACATGATTATCTCAATAGAAGCAGAAAAGCCTTTGCAAAAATTCAATATCCCATCATGTTAAAAACTCTCAATAAATTAAGTATTGAAGGAACATACCTCAAAAATAATAAGAGCCATATATGACAAACCCACAGTCAATAGGATACCTAATGGGCAAAAGCTGGAGGCATTCCTCTTGACAACTGGCACAAGACAAAGATGCCCTCTCCCACTACTCCTATTCAACATAGTATTGGAAGTTCTGGCCAGGGAAATCAGGCAAGAGAAAGAAATAAAGGGTATTCGAATAGGAAGAGAGAAAGTCAAATTATTTTTGTTTGAAGATGACATAATCCTATATCTAGAAAACTTCATTGTTTCAGCCCCAAAGCTTCTTCTTTTTTTTTATTTTTTTTTTATTTTTTGAGACGGAGTCTCGCTCTGTCGTCCAGGCTGCAGTGCAGTGGGGCGATCTCGGCTCACTGCAAGCTCCGCCTCCGGGGTTCATGCCATTCTCCTGCCTCAGCCTCCCGAGTAGCTGGGATTACAGGCGCCTGCCACCACGTCTGGCTAATTTTTTATATTTTTAGTAGAGACGGGGTTTCACTGTGTTAGCCAGGATGGTCTCGATCTCCTGACCTTGTGATCCGCCTGCCTCGGCCTCCCAAAGTGCTGGGATTACAGGCTTGAGCCACCGCGCCTGGCCACCCCAAAGCTTCTTAAGCTGATAAGCAACTTCAGCAGTCTCAAGGTACAAAAATCAATGTACAAAAAATCGCTAACATTCCTATACACAAACAACAGGCAAGCAGAGAGCCAAATCTTGAATGAACTCCGACTCACAATTGCTACAAGAAGAACAAAATATTTAGGAATACATGTAACAAAGAAAGTGAAGAATCTCTTTAAGGAGAACTACACACCACTGCTCAAAGAAATCAGAGATGACACAAACAAATGAAAAAATATTCCATCCTTATAGATAGGAAGAATCAATATCATGAAAATGGCCATACTGCCCAAAGTAATTTATAGATTCAATGCTATTCCACTAAATTACCATTGACATTCTTCATAGAATTACAAAAAAAAAACTATTTTGAAATGTTTATGCAACCAAAAAGAGCCTGAATAGCCAAGACAATCCTCAGCAAAAAGAACAAATCTGGAGGTACCACACTACCTGATTTCAAAATATACTGCAGGGACACAGTAAGAAAAACAGCATGGTACTGGCACAAAAACAAGCACACATACACCAATGGAACAGAGTAGAGAACTCAGAAATAAGACCACATACCAACACTCATCTGATTTTTGATGAATCTGACAAAATCAAGCAATGGGGAAAGGATTCCCTATTTAATAAATGGTACTGGGAAAAGTGGCTAGCCATATGCAGAAAATTGAAACTGGACCCCTTCTTTATACTGTATTCGAAAATCAACTCAAGATGGATTAAAGACTTAAATGTAAAACCCTAAACTATAGAAGAAAATGTAGGCAATACCATTCAGGACATAGGCACAGGCAAAGATTTCTTCCCAAATAAAATCCTCAAAGCAAGTACAGCAAGAGCAAAGGCAAAATTGACAAATGGGATCTAGTTAAACTAAAGAGCTTCTGCATAGCAAAAGAAACTATCATCAGAGTGAACAGACAACCTACAGAAAGGTAGAAATTTTTTGCAATCTATCCATTTGACAAAAGTCTAACATTCAGAATCTACAAGGAACTTAAGCACATTTACTAGAGAAAAACAAAATTAAAACACATTAAAAAGTGGGCAAAGGACATGAACAGACACTTCTCAAAAGAAGACATTCATGTATCCAACAAACATGAAAAAAAGCTCAACATCACTGATCATTAGAGAAATCCAAATCCAAACCACAGTGAGATACCGTCTCATGCTAGTCAGAAAGGTGATTAATAAAAAGTCCAGAAACAACAGATGGTGGCAAGGTTGCAAAGAAAAAGGAATGCTTTTACACCATTGGTTGGAATGTAAATTAGTTCAACCATTGTGTAAGACAGTGTGGTGATTCCTCAAAGACCTAGAAGCAGAAATACCATTTGACCCAGCAAACCCATTACTGGATATATACCCAAAGGATTATTAATCATTCTGTTATAAAGATACATGCCTATGTATTCTCACTGCAACATTATTTACAATAGTAAAGACACTGAATCAGTCTTAATGCCCATCAGTGATAGACTGGATTAAAAAAATATGGTACAAAAACACCATGGAATAGTATGCAGCCAGAAAAATGAATGAGATCATGTCCTTTGCAGGGACATGGATGGAACTGGAAGAAATTTTCCTCAGCAAACTAACGCAGGAACAGAAAACCAAACACTGCATGTTCTCACTTATAAATGGGAGCTGAATGATGAGAACAGAAAGACACATCGTGGGGAACAACACACACTGGGACCTGTCAGGGGTCCACAATGGCACACATTTACCTATGTAACAAGTCTCCACATCCTGCACATGTACCTCGGAAATTAAAATTAAAGTTAAAGAAAAAAAAGACAATGAAAAAAGCAAAGTACCAAATTAAAATAAATTGAAAATCACATAGCCTTCAAAAAACTTATTTTCAGAATATTTTCAAAACTCTCAATTCTCAGCAATAACAAAACCAGTGAGTCAATTTAAAAATGGGCAAAATATATGAGCAGACACTTAACCAAAAATAAATACACATGGCAAATAAATACGTAAAAAGATACACAATGGCATTAGATTAAAAACACAATGAGATACCACTATACACCTATTAGAATTGGTGAAATTTACAAAAATAATTAACAATCACCAGTGCTAACAAACATGCAAAATTACAGGAATGTTTATACATTGCTGGGCAGAATATAAAAGGGTACAGCTCCTCTGATAAACAATTTCAAAATTTCATATATATTTGAAGATACACTTAGTGTATAACCAAGCAATCCCACTTCTAGTTATCTACCCTAGAAAATGAAAACTTACATCTATACAAATGTTTGTACATGAATGTTTATAACAGAATTTTTATAATTGCCCCAAATTAAAAACAATTTAAATACTGCGTACACAAATGTATATAACAATTTTATTCATAACTTCCAAAAACTGAAAATAAGTAAGAAATTCTTCAACAATTTAATTCATGGACAAATTGTGGTACAACCATGCAATGGAATACTATGTAGTCACAAAAAGAATTAACTCTTAATACATTCAATGACATGGATAAATTATGCACTACCATGAATAAAAGAAGCTTCTTTCAAAATATTACATAAGATTTCATTTCTTTAACATTCTGGAAAGTATTTAAAAAATATACATAGGGATGGAAAACAGAATAGTGCTTATCAGATATTAGGGACGGAGGAAGGGTTTGACCTCAGAGGGATAGCATAAGCAGATTTTTTAGGGTGAATGAAATTATTCTGTGTCATTTGTCATTACACATATGCACGCAAGTACTAAAACTCATATAACTTTACATTGAAATTATACAATGTATTGCATATAAATATTTGAAAAAATTTAAAAAACTAAGTGCAAAAAAAGCCACTGTGTATTGTATTCATCCTATTGATTTTGGCTGTCTAGGCAATTTGGGCAAATCATTCTACTGTGAACACCTAAAAATCTTAGACAGAATATAAAAACTATCACTTAAAATAATTGGAGGAGGATATAACAAGGCAGTGAGAAATTACAGTGCCAAGATGTGAAAGCAGAAAAAAGTCAGAAAAGTGAAACAAGTTTTGGAGCCTATTTTTTCCCCTAAGAGAAATTGCTGAGTCTTAAGAGGCTGTGAAGAAGCTGGAAAGCTGACCCATACTTCTAAAAATTTCACGTTGATTTGGATTGGGATGCAAAAGAGCTAAACTGTAGGAGAAGAGTGAATAGAAATTTGATTAGATATTTATGTGACTGAAGCTTATCTGTGACTCTTTTTTAATCCTTTTAATTATATTAGGCTGGTTTGCTAGTGTCCCTAGCCTCTTCCAATCAATTCTAATCAGTCATATGAAGACAGAAGATGGCATGATAAAACATTAAGTGAAATAACAATTAATAGAAACAGTCACAGAGGGCATCCAAGTAACAGAATTATGAGAGAGAAACTTTAATTTAATTATGTTCAAAATGCTCAAGGAAACTAAAAACAAATTTTAAATTTTAGCAAAGAACCAGAAAATATACAAATAAAAATAGTAAAACTAAAAATAATTAAAAAGGTAAAAAGCTCAGTTGATTTGTTTTGAAAACAGATAAAGCTGAAAGAGTATACCTACCAGTTTAGAATCTAAATCCATATATTATAATCTACAAGAATATCCTTAAAAAAGGATAATTTTATGTTTTCACTTATAAGTGTGAGCTAAATATTGGGTACACATAGACATAAAATGAGAAAAATAGACACTGGGGGCAACTAGTGTGGGGAGAGAGGATGGGGGAAAGGGTTGAAAAACTACCTGCTAGGTATTATGTTTACTACCTGGGTGACAGGATCAATTGTATCCCAAACCTCAACATCACCGAATACACTGATGTAACAAAACTGCACACGTACCCCAAATTTAAAATAAAATATGAAAAAATGCAAAGTAGGTTACATATTAAAATAAATAAAGAGTAACCAATAAATTTTATCAATTACAAACAGAAAATTCTTCATCCACAGATATGAATGAGAGGAAATAATAAAAGATGTTTATGTTCATCAGGTAGAAGAAACGTTATAATATAGTTTGGATCTGTGTCCCCACCCAAATAATCTCATGTTCCATCGTAATATCCAATCTTGGACGTGGGGCCTGGTGGGAGGTGACTGGATCATGGGGGTGTATTTCTCATGAATGGTTTAGCACTATCCCCCTTGGTACTGTCCTTGAGATAGATAGTGAGTGAGTTCTTATGAGATCAGGTTGTTTAAAAGTGTGTGACCCCTCCCCCCTCTCTCTTTTGCTCCTGCTTTTGCCATGTGACATGCCTGTTTTCGCTTTTCCTTCTACCATAATTTTAAGTTTCCTAGGCCCACCAAGAAGCCAAGCAGATGTATGTTTAGAAATACTATGAAGACAAGTAAAAACCAAAAGGCTAATGCGTGAGTAAATCTCAAGGTAAAGGGTATAAAACAACCATAATGATACATGAGGTTAAATTTATACTTAGTTAAAATTTTTATATGTTATATAAGGCAGGAAGAGAATAAATTCAGAAGGGTTCTAAGTACTCGTGTTGTTCAGAATAAGAGAAAAATATCAATTAGCATCAACCTTTAAAAATCAAGTTTGAGTGTTAGTATTTTTAGAGTAAACATTATAATATGAGGAAAAAGTGTTTAACTATCAAGCTTATAGAAGAAGAGTGGGATGATAGCAAAAAACATCATTCTAAAGGCAAGAAATAAGAAGCAAATGAACATAAGTCATGCAGTTAAAATTAAAAGCAAAGAGTAAAATGTTATATTTAATTACCAATACAGTAGGTCCCTCTTATCTGTGGTTATCCACTGTCAACTGCAATCCAAACATGTGTTTTAAACTGTGTACCATTCTGAGTAACATGATGAAATTTTATGCCATCTCGCTCTATCCCATCCGGGACCTGAATCATCCCTTTTTCTGGTGTATCTACGGTTTAAGCTGTTTGTTAGTTACTTTGTAGACATCACCATTATCCAACTGAGTATGGCAGTAATGCTATGCTTGTGATTCTTTGAACAAAGCATATGGACCCTAAGAATAAGAGTAGTGATGCTGGTTGTTTGGATATGACAAGGAGAAGCCATACAGTGCTTCCTTTAATGGAAAGATGAACATTCTCAAGTTAGTAAGAAAAAAAAAAGAAATCATATGCTGAGTTTACTAAGATTTACATAAGGTAAATCTTCCATTTGTGTAATTGTAAAGATGAAAAAAGAAATTTATGCTAGTTTTTCTATTGCACCTCAAACTGGAAATATTACAACTACAGCACAATAGTTTATCTTGTGTTTTAATATTAAGCATGTAATATCATTTTAAAAACATAGAAATCATACAGCATATGCTCTTTGATCACAGTACAATTAAACTAGAAATCAGTAACAAAATGATTGTGAATAAAAGCCCATGTTTTTATATTACAAAAATAGTCTACTAAATAGCTCATTGATCAAAGAAGAAATGACATAAAATTTTAAATATTTTAAACTGAATTTACTGAAAATACTAAGTACAGAAGTTGTAGAAGGCAGCTACATAGAGGATAATTTATAGTATTAACAGATATTATAATAAAAAGACTGAAATCAATGAGATAATACATTTCAAATAATAGACGAAAACAGCAAATTAAACCTAAGAAAGCAGAAGGGAAGAATCATAAAGGTAATAATGGAAACTATTGCAATATAAAACAAGCACATAGAGATCATCCAACCCAAATTTTCCTTTTTTGAAAAGACTAAAGTTGATAAATTTCTCAATAAAGACAGAAAATATTTAATCAAGTGTCAGAAAAAAAAGGTACATCATTAGAGATTCAACAGATATTTAATTATAAGAGAATATTATGAGAAATCTTCATGTTAACAAATTTGTAAATTAATTAAAAAATGAGAAATTCATAGAGAAATGCAGTTTATCAAATGTGACTTAACAAAAAGAAACTGGAATATTTCTATATTTAATGAAGAAATCAAATCTGTAAGTAAAATGCTTTCTACAAAAAAATTCTAGCTTCAGGTTGTTTGACCAGTGAATTCCATTAAGTATAAGAAGAGGGCATCAGATAAATATTCCACAAAATTTTCCAGAAAACAGAAAAAAATAAAATATTTTCCAAATAGTTTTAGGAGGTCAGCATATTATTTTGTCCAGAGCATCACAAAACCATTATCATTTAATTAAAATACAAACAATACTCTCTCACACACATAAATGAAAAGAAGGCCTAAACAAATTGTTTGCATATGGATCAATCAATGTGAAACCTATTGCAATATTGGTAAAAATCTAGGAATTGCATGGCTGGCCTAATCTTTGTAATGTAATGTAACAAATCATTTAAAAATTAATAGGGAAAATTAAGCAATAATCTCAATAGATGTAAAAAATATTTGGTAACATTAAACATCAATTCATAAAAAATGCTTAGTGAACTAAGATGAAAAGGGAGCTTTGTTAATATAAGTGATGTTTACAAAAGTTCTACAGCAACACCTCACAAAATGTTGATCTATTGTAAGCTTTCCCCTGACATTGAGCAAGAATCACTCCTACTACTTTACATCAATATTTTACTAGAGATCCTAGCCAGTGTAACAAGACTAAACAAAAACATGAAAGTTAGGAACATTGTATCACAGTAACAAATCTATAAATGTTAAAATATATCATGATTGAATATGAAGAAAAAAGAATCTTCAGGTAAATTATGAAAAGTAATGTGAGTACCAAAGTTGCTGAATATATCTATCTATGCATTATTTCTATATATTAGTGAAAAGCATTTAGAAAAATGGATAAAGGATACTATTTCCAATAGAAATAAAAGCCATGAAATATCTAGAAATTACTAAAAGGGGTGTAATACTTTCACATTAAAAACTATACAAAATTTGAAAGGGATTTAAGAGCATATAAATAATGAATAGATGTATCATGATCATTGTTTGTAAATGAGACAGTAGGAGTGTCAGCTCTTTGGAAGTTAAGAAATAAGCTGGAGGAATTACCCAACAGATATGAAGATATATGATAAAGGTACATAAATTAATATAAATACTCCAGTTAAGAGAATAGAGTCCTGTATAGTGTGCCAGGAATGCCATAGAAAAAGACAAGCTGTGTGGCTTCAACAATGGACATTTATTTTCTCACAGTTCTGGGGGCTGGAAGTCCAAGATCAAGATGTCAGCAGTTTTTTTTTTTTTTTTTTTTTTTTTTTTTTGCTGAGGCCTCTCTGGATTGCAGATGGCCTCCTTTTTGCTGTGTGCTCACATGGCATTTTCTCTCTGTGTGTGCACTGCTGATGTGTCTCCCACTTTTTATAAGGACACGGACACTTTACAATATCCTAAATGTCTATCATCAGGTGAATGGATAAATAAATTATATCATAACAAGAACAATACTTAGCAATAAATGAAGAAATAAACTACTGATACATGCAAGAACACGGATGAATCTTACAGCTGTAGTAATGAAAGAAACAAGCTAGACACCAAACAGTGCATACTGCATGATTCTGACACGAGAGTGCTGGGAAGGGAAGAGCATAGTCCCTTTAAATGACACAGAAGGCGGGAAGGGAAGTGCCGGGTAGAGAAAGGCAGGTCAACGCCTAGGGCTCCAGCCCCACGGACCTAGGTGAGGACGGGCATTTCCTTCCGAAATGTTGCATTTCCCAAGACCACCCTGGCCTGCCATGCCCCCATCCTGAGCCTATAAAAACCAGAGACTCTAGTGGGCAGACACAAGTGGCCAGATATTGAGAGGAGCACATCAGTGGAAGAAGACGCAAGTGGCTGGTCGTCAAGAGGACGTCAAGAGGAGCACTCTGGCAGAAGAGCGCTCTGACAGGCACCTGCTCCCCAGCAGGCAGGCCACTGACGGGTGGGACAAGGGTGAGTTTGGCCGGGGCAGTCGGAGGAAAGCCGGGGCCACCAAGTGGCCTAACTCCAGGGGAAAACCATCTTCATTCTGGCTCCCCCATCAGCGGAGAGCTACTTCCACTCAATAAAACTTTGCACTAATTCTCCAAGCCCCTATGTGATCCAATTATTCCGGCACACCAAGGCAAGAAACCTCAGGACACAGAAACCCTTCTGTCCTTGTGGTAAGGAAGGGGGTCTAATTCAGCTGGTTAACACAAGCTACCCGTAGATGGCAAACTAAAACAGCACCCTGTAACACATGCCCACTGGGGCTTCAGGAACTGTAAACATTCACCCCTAGACACTGCTGTGGGGTTGGAACCCCACAACCTGCCCATCTGTATGCTTCCCTAGAGGTTTGAGCAGCAGAGTACTGAAGAAGCAAGCCACACCCCCATTGCACTCCCTGCGTGGAGGACGAGGGAACCTTTCCCATTTCAATTCCATGTATATTTATTTCAGAAATAGATGAAGCACTCCTTGTTGAAAACAATCAAAATCTTGCTTCTGAGAAACATGCATTTACTGACCTTGGGTACAGGAGTTTTCTTGTTTCATAACATGAGCATTTAATTTCAGTGATATATAGAGTGTTGGGTTTATTTGTATTTGATGTATTTGTATTTAGTGTATTGTATTTGGTGTATACATTTGTCAATACTTAACTGTACATTTAAATTTATGCATTTTGTTGTATGAAAATTATACTTTAGTAAAATACTTATAAATATTATCAGAAAAAAATGACTTGTGAGTAATCAACTGGATTTACCTAATTTCACTTTTTAAAACAAAATAATAATCATAATTTTAATTTCTTAGTGTATTTATTTTTACGTATCAGACAGTGTTTACTACTTCATATATATAAATTAATTTGATCCTCATATTTAACCTATGAAATAAATATTAGTATCAACATTTTACATATTAGAAAACTAAGGCACAACTTTAAGTAACTTTTTCAAAGTTGCATAACAAGTGAGTGAAAGAGCTGAGATTCAAATCCAGGCAGACTGGCTCCAAAGTCCATGTTCTTAATAATTGTCTTAAAATTAGTTACTTTAAGCAGAACTATCATACATAATATGAACATTTAAAGCTTCCTACTTATGTAATTACATTTTAAAAGCAATCATACTATATCTTCTGGCTTTATAAAATATTAACTTTGCCATATACTACAACTATTTCGACAAAAATTTTTGGCATCAACATTACAAAGACACAATCAGCTCCAATTTGGAGGTACAGTCATACTATTTCTTTCCACAAAATGATTTCTTTTTAACATTTTAAATAAAATTAAATCCAATGCAGACAGAAGCCAAAAAAAAGACTTCTATGCATCAAGATAATAGCAAAGTTCATCAATAGAACAATCTGCAAATCTCCCATAGAAGGGGCAATTAGCTTAAGTAGTCATTGCATAAACTCCTTATGCTTATATCAATTACAAATGTTAACTAATGTTATCGATACAAATGTAAATTTTTTCTTCTATTAGTCTGTTAATAATTTTACTGAAAACAAAATTAGACAAAAATTTGATAAATATTATAAAATGTTTCATTTGAATTTGTTTGACCAACATATTAAGATTTTCATTGCATAAAATAGCACAGGAAAGACAGAACACTTGTTGATTAAGAGAAATTTTCAGGTTTTATTTTCTAAATTTAGCTTTGAACAAAGTTATTGAGAATATGTACATAATAAATTTTCTTTATATTTTAATTCATTTGTCTATTCAACAAGTATTTATCGATTATCTATTAACTATTAGGTGGTACTAAATAAAAATGTCAATTTGTAGATTAAAAATATTCAGATATTAGCAATTTTTTCTGGTCCAGTCTAATACATAGTATTAAGCTAGGTACTAAGTATGATTCAGATTGAAGAATACAGTACATTTTTTTCTGGCCTCATTGGGTGATTCAAGGCTTTCATCACTACATAAGTGAGATAACAAGCCACAGTAATTTGTACTAAAGAGCCAAAATACTATGGGATTTTAGAAAAGGAGAAAATTAATATGGTCTGGAATGCACAGGCAGATGGAATTGAACACTTCAATACATTTCTGTTGATGCAGCTAAACAGTCGTTTGAAAATATGATGCATCTGTGAAATGTATGGATACTACTCTACATGATTTTTAAATTTTGGACAGGTTTTTTTTTAACTTCTATTTTAAGTTCAGGAGTACAAGCACAGGTTTGTTACATTGGTAAACTTGTGTCAGGGGGTTTGTTGTACAAATTATGTCATCACCCAGGTCTCTGGTACCTATTAGTTATTTTTTTCTGATCATCTCCCTCCTCCAACCCGCCACCCTCTGAAAGGCCCCAGTGTGTGATGTTCCCATCTATACATGCATATGTGTTCTCATCATTTAGCTCCCATTTATAAGTGAGATCATGTGGAATTTGGTTTTCTGTTCCTCTGTGAGTTTGCTAAGGATAATGGCCTCCTGCTCCAACCATGTCTCTGTAAACAACATAATCTAATTTTTTATGGCTGTATAATATTCCGTGGTGCATATGCACCACATTTTCTTTACCCAGTCTTTCACTGATGGGCATTTAGGTTGATTCCATGTCTTTGCTATTGTGAATACTGCTGCAACGAACATAAGCATGCATGTGTCTGTATAATAGAACAGTTTGTATTCCTTTGGGTATATACCCAGTAATGGGATTGCTGGATAGTGTGGTATTTCTGTCTTTAAGTCTTTGAGGAATTGCCACACTGTCTTCCACAATGGTTGAACTAATTTACACTACCACCAACAGTGTATAAGCGTTCCTTTTTCTGTGTGACCTCACCAGCATCTGTTATTTTTCTACTTTTTAATAATAGCCATTCTGACTAGTGTGAGATGGTATCTCATGGTTTTTATTTGCATTTCTCTAATGATCAGTGATGATGAGCTTTTTTTCATATTATTGTTGGCCGCATGTACATCTTATTTAGAAACGTGTGTGTTCGTTTCCTTTGTCCACTTTTTAATGGGGTTGTTTGTTTTTTATTCTTATAAATTTCTTTAAGTTTCTTATAGATGCTGGATATTAGACCTTTGTTGGATGCATAGTTTGCAAAAATTTTCTCCCATTCTGTAGGCTGTTTACTCTGTTGATAGTTTATTCTGCTGTGCAGAAGGATTTTAGTTTAATTAGATCACATACATCAATTTTTGCTTTTGTTGCAATTGTTTTTGTGTCTTCGTCATGAAATCTCTGCCTGTGCTCAATGGATGCAGAAGAGGCTTTCAATAAAATTTAACATCCACTCATGTTAACAACTCTATATTGTTGTAATCTTAACACTAGAAACACCTGTAGATTTATTATCCTTTTTTTCCTGTGGTCATATAGCTATTTAGTACTATAATCAAAATGAATACATTATTTGATTATTATTTTCCACTGGGTTCAAAACAAATTAAGAAACAACACAGCATTTATAAGACTATCTTTGTACCCCCCAAAATTTTGTATCACAGCACCTAGCAATGTTTGGGTTACTAAATAAGTAGTTACTGATCTGAAATAAAATGTCATGATCATATAATTGTAGAAAAATTCCCTCATGGCTTCAATAGTAATGCCTCATTTTATAAATAAAAGGAGATATGCCAAATTGATGAAACAGAGAAATGCACATTTTCTTTATTGTGCAATACATTTTGATCTTTATGCAGGACCCCTAAAGCTCAACCTACAAATCATAATCAAGATGTAATAAGCTGCAATACTATTAATAATTAACTTCTGACAAGAAATAAGAAGATTATTTCATTAGAAACATAAAAACGTTTGCCGGGCGCGGTGGCTCACGCTTGTAATCCCAGCACGTTGGGAGGCCGAGGCGGGCGGATCACGAGGTCAGGAGATCAAGACCACGGTGAAACCCCGTCTCTACTAAAAATACAAAAAAATTAGCCGGGCGTAGTGGCGGGCGCCTGTAGTCCCAGCTACTCGGAGAGGCTGAGGCAGGAGAACGGCGTGAACCCGGGAGGTGGAACTTGCAGTGAGCCGAGATCGCGCCACTGCACTCCAACCCGGGCGACAGAGCGAGAGTCCGTCTCAAATAAAATAAAATAAAATAAAATAAAATAAAATAAAA
>NW_026652282.1:74990871-75004040 GCF_009828535.3 Hylobates moloch
ATAAAAGGGCCTTAAAGCTAAAAAAATGTTAATGTCTTTATCAAGAAATTGGGATGTTGTTCTGAGACTATTTAATTATAGACTTGAGCAAATCACTTTTCCTCTCTAGGTTTTCTTATTCGTAAAGTAAGAGAAATAAACTTCTCTTTATCTTCAGGAAAGTTCTCCTCTGATCTTAAATTCTAAATTAAATTTGATACAAGTATTGGTGGTTAGGCAGTTGAGAATTTTAAGAAAATGAGGAAAACAGTTCGAACAGTTCACAGAAATGAAAAGACATTTAGGCTAAAGAGCATGTGAAGTGAACTCAAACTGCTGACAGTGTTTTTGTTGTTGATACATAAAGTCAGATCAGGGATGAACTGTGATGTTGGAGATGGCACTGGAAAAGAAACCCCTTTTTAACATGTGTCGAAATACGGGTGGAAAAAGAGACCAAAAGAAGAGTGGGAAGTAACTGTACATTTGTTTTTTCAAAACAATTTAAAGAAGCAAAGAAGCAAATTACCCAGCTAAGCCCTGTAACGGAAAGCCTCTTTCAGGGATAGTTTTTTGCCCTTCGATATCGGCCCATCAACACTTAACACACAGTGCCTGATACAGAAATGTCACCTAGTAACTGATAATAAGAAGTTAAAAATATATATTGTGTCACCCAAAACGCCTTCTCTTGCTTCCTGCGTCCATTTAAGTCTATCTGTTTCACCTCTCCTTTCCTACTCTTCCTTCCCTGAGACAGACATTCTCTTGCAAGAACTTTCAAAGTAGTCGTCTCTCAGATACATCTTTCCTCTGATCGGTCTTTCAAAATGAGGTTTAAATCACCTTTCTGAAACCCATATCTAATCTTGTCACTTTAGAAATGGTTATTTACAAGATGAAGTCCAAATTTCTTATTATGGTGTCACAATCTATCTCAATACCCTTTTCAGCCTTACATTGAACATTTTCCTCCTCCCCCTACTCATTTCTCACACATCATAGTTGCTGCCTGCCTAGTCTTCTCCAGTGCCTAGCACTGAGTAGCCAGAATAAGTGCTCAGTTTATTTTCTATGGGAGTAATTAACTTAAACTATATATGTATACGTCTATATTATAAAAATCTTTTCACATTTTTGCTGAGCATTCCAGAGGGGAAACCATGAATATGTCTCTCCATATTTTGTTATTGAAAAGAGCCAAAAATTTGTATATAGAATGCACACATCTATCATTTCTTCATCTAACAGGTTAAAATGGCTTTAAAATTGTTCATTTATATTGATGTTACCTTTGGAAATTTTATTGGAAAATTTCTTCTGCAAGGCAAAAGACTGAATGATTTTATGATAATCAACATACTTCCCAAGCACATTGCTCACCTGGATTTCTAATTAAGGAGTTTTAGCCTAAAGCTGTAAATACTCTAGAAAATTAATTTATTACTATTTTTTATTTATAAACAACTGCAGCTTCAAAGTGGCAAACTAAAAATCTAGAAAAAAAAAGCGAAAATAGTTGACATGGAAATTTCGTCCAAAAAATCCAAAACAATTCATAAAAAGATATTTTCCTAAGAAAGAAGCACTTAGAACGCAATCAAAGTTTCAGGTGCTTATTTGTGATAGATGTTTTTCTGATATCTACCAACTGTAATCATAGGGACTTGTTCCTGAAAAAACAAAACAAAACAACAACAACAAAAAACACAGAAGCTTAAAGCCTAAATTGTAGGTGTGTTCTAACCACTATTAACAGCCATTTCCTTATATTTGAAACTTCACTATGTATGTTAAATGAATGTGCTCTTGATTAAACCTATCAAAAGCTGTTTTTCCTGGATATTCTTCAAATTTTAAATTAAGGTAACCACAGGGAAACTTAAACGATGAACACAACTGGGAAAATTAGGAAGCTAAATCTAACCCCAAAGAATCTTGATATAAATGTAACGTTTTATCTTTTTGAAATGTTAACTCAATCAAATATTGCTTCCTACATGTTGAGGGTTTTACTGTCAACTATATAATATGAGTAAATAAACACTTGATGATGGTTTGGCTAACTTTTAGGTAACACATTGTTTCATAAAATCCATGCAAATTTAAATAAAATCAAATTTGTAAAGACAACAATCATACATTTGTTAGGATTTGAATTTGATCAGAGGGGACATTAAGGCTTTTAGACAGAAATACGGAAATTAAACTTATAGCCATGCTATGTTCTCTCTTACAAATCTAAAATGTGGGTGCAAAAACCTTTCTTTAACAAGCATCTTTAGAGACTGTAATCCAATTTGGAATGAGAATACAAACAAAAAAACAAACAACAACAACAACAACAACAAAACCTAAGAAATGACTGGTATTTTTACATTGATGAATACCTGAAAATGTATATACTCCTACTGTTCATAAATCTTGATGCTGAAAACACTTTGTTCTTTGTTCCTGCAGGATACATTTATCAGCTTCATAAGTCTGCTTTCCATTTCATAACTTAAACTAGAAAAAAATTTTAGATAGTTTTCAAAATATTCTCCACATTTTCCATTTTTTCTCTACGTTGGGTAGATGTATGTGCCGTTGTTGCTATTTGTCCTCACCACATTCGTTTCTATTCCATTTTATCTGTCCAGATTTCCAACAATGTAATATTTCATGTTTTTGTCACCCGTATGTAATATGAAGTATCCTTCTGCAGACAGGGTTAAGTTAATAGCTTTAAAAGCAAACATAAATGTTTGTTTATCTGGACCTACAGAGGGTACTGCTAACAGGATCTCAAGGTTTGGTGACAACCTAAAATTCTTTACACAGTGGCCTATCACGTAGCTTGCAGTAGCCATTATTGAAAAGTGGCATCCCAATGAAATACACCACCTCTTAAGAGCTGGTGTAATCCCCTTCAACACTGAGATTGAGCTGGCTATGTGTAACAAATAGAATGTAGTAAAAGTAACAGTGAGAAACATCCAAGGCTAGGTTATAGTAAACCTTCTAGCTTCTGCAACATATTCTCTGAGAGAAGCCAGCCACCATGCAAGAACTGACAACTTGAAAGCTCTGCAGTAACAAAGCTCAAGCCAGCCATGTGGAGAGTCCGGAGAGGAAGAATAAGATGCCTAGCCAATTCTCATGTCTTCTCAACATCTCAACTAAAACGTTAGCCATGTGAGTGAAAAAGTCGCCTTGGACATGCAGTCCAGTCTGACCTTTTGATGCCTCCATCTCCAGTTATAAACTGTACTTCAACTGCATGAGAAACTCTAAACAAGAGTCACCCAGCTAAGCCCAGTAAACACACAGAAATAAAGGAAATGACAACAGATAACTGTGTCATTTCAAGTCACGAAGTCGCATTTTATGCAGCAATTAGATAACTGAAACATTGATTTTTGGCTTTGAATCTGAACGTGTAAAGGTAGTTTTTATTCACCTTTTTTTTCACTGTAGGATTTTGAGCTTTACAGTTTTCAGTGTAAAATAAGACATGAAATATTAGAAACCTTAACAGAAGGCCATGGATAATGAAGGAATGACTAGAGGGAATTAGAGAAGAGTGACATAAAAGTCTGATGGGGTCCAAAGGAAAGAGGGATTAAAAGAAGGGAAGTCCACAGAGAATGATTACTAACAGATTAAGGTAGGCATAGCCCTGTAAGTAGCTCATAGAATCTTGAAAGAAGGTCAAACTGTTTAAGAAGTAGGTGAGGTTAGTCTGAAATTTTCCACCCCAGCTTGACTTTGTACTGGTTATAAGAAATGACTTGAGCCTAAAGAAAATTATTGTACCTGTCTGTGGAATTTTATGTTTGAACAAAAATCAGATTCTTTTTCAGTAATAAACAAGATTGTCCATTTCCCCTTTGTATTAATAGCAGAATGAAAAACAGGCAAAAAGCCAAGGAACCTTTCTACTGCAATAAGTTCTTATTCCCATTTTACAATGTCTCTAACCTTCTGGCAAAGATGCCACACCATACATTAAATATGTGCTAAGAGTTAAACAGTTATTTTATTAAAATTAAAATTAAAAATTATTTTATTAAAATTATTTACCAATTTAATCCAGTTTCATATCTAGCTTTAGAAAAACAAATTTCAAGAAGAAACTGAAGTGCACAAAATGTTTGGATTTTTGTTTTATTTTACTTAAAAAGAAAGAAAGCACAATACATGATTGCTGTATGAGAAAATTAAACGTATCATTTACAATATTAAAATTTTCAATAAAATCTACTCTTCTTTTTTACAGTTTATTAGTGTTATTGATACATAATAATTGTATACGTTTAAGGGGTACATGTGATATTTGGATCCGTGCATATAATGTGTAATGTTTAAGTCAGGGTATTTGGCATATACATCACCTCAAACATTCATCATTTCTTTGTGTCAGTTTGTCATAGCATAACTGAAATGAAGACCTTGTGTTTCTGGAATGGAGAAAATCTGCATTCAGAGACAGACTAGTGATTTCTGTGCTGGTGTTTATTAATATCTTTCCAATTGTATCAATTCCTCTTATCAACTCAATTGTATCAATTCCAATTCTATCAATTCCTGTTAAAGTATATTCCTCAAAAATAAAAAAAAATTCTCTTCTAGCTATTTTGAAATATGCAATAAATTATTGATAGCTATAGCCTCCCTGCTGTGCTATAAAACAAAAGAACTTATTGCTTCTGCCTAATTATGTCTGTATCCATTAGCCAAAATCTCTTGATTCTCCCGTCCTTCCTACCCTTCCTAGACTCTGATAACCACCATTCTACTCTCTACTTCCATTTTTTTTAAATTTCAATAGTTTTTGGGAAAGAGATGGTGTTTGGTTACATGGAAAAGTATTTTAATGGTGATTTCTGAGACTTTGGTGCACTCATCACCCCAGCAACGTACACTGTACCCAATGTGTAGACTTTTATCTCTCACCCCCTCTCATCCTTCCCCACGAGTCCCCAGAGTCCATCGTGTCATTCTTATACTTTTGCATCCACATAGCTTAGGTCTCACTTAAAAGTGAGAACATACGATGTTTGGTTTTCCTTTTCTGGGTTACTTCACTTAGAAAAATAATCTCCGACACCATCCAGGTTGCTGCGAATGCCAGTATTTCTTTCACTTTTATTGCTGATTAGTATTCCATGGAATATATATACCACATTTTCTTTATCCATTCGTTGGTTGATGGGCATTTAGGCTGGTTCCATATTTTTGCAATTGTGAATTGTGCTGCTATAAATGTGCCTGTGCAAGTGTCTTTTTCATATAACGACTTCTTTTCCTTTTAGTAGATACCCACTAGTGAGATCATTGGATCAAGTGGTAGTTCTACTATTAGTTCTTTAAGGAATTTTCATACTGCTTTCCATAGTGGTTGTACTAGTTTACATCTCCACCAGCAATGTAAAAGTGTTCCCTTTTCACCACAACCATGCCAGCATCTATTATTTTTTGTATTCTTTTTAAATTATGGCTATTGTTGGAGGAGTAAGGTGGTATCATATTGCGGTTTTGATTTGCATTTACCTGATCAACATTAGTGATGTTGAGCATTTTTTTCATATGTTTGCTGGCCATTTATTTATCTTCTTTTGAGAGTTGTTTATTCATGTTTTTAGCCCATTTTCTGATGGGATTATTTCTTTTGGTTCTTGCTGATTTGTTTCAGTTCCTTATAGATTCTGGATACTAGTACTTTGTTGCAGGCATGGTTTGTGAATATTTTCTCCCATTCCGTGGGTTGTCCATTTATCCTACTAATTATTCTTTTATCCTTTTATCCTACTGATTATTTCTTTTGCAATGCAGAAGTTTTTCGTTTAGTTAAGTACCATCTATTTATCTTTGCTTTTGTTGCATTTGCTTTTGGGTTCTTGGTCGTGAACTCTGCCTAAGTCAATGTCTAAAGAAGTTTTTCTAGGCCAGGCATGGTGGCTCACCCCTGTAATCCCAGCACTTTGGGAGGCTGAGGTGGGCAGATTGCCTGAGGTCAGGAGTTCGAGACCAGTCTGGCCCAAATGGTGAAACCCCATCTCTACTAAAAATACAAAAAGAAAAAAAAAAAAAAGAAATAGCCGGGCGTGGTGGCGTACGCCTGTAATCCCAGCTACTCGGGACACTGAGGCTGGGGAATTGCTTGAACTAGGGAGGTGGAGGTTGCAGTGAGCCGAGATCACACAACTGCACTCCAGCCTGTGTGACAGAGCAAGACTCTGTCTCAAAAAAAAACAAAAAAACAAAAAAACAAAAAAAAAACAGATTTTCAGATGTTATCTTCTAGAATTTATATGGTTTCTAGTCTTGGATTTAAGTCTTTGATCCATCTTGAGTTGATTTTCATGTAAAGTGAAAGATGAGGATCTAGTTTTACTCTTCTATATGTGGCTTGGCAATTATCCCAGCACCATGTGTTGAATAGGGTGTCCTTTCCCCACTTTATGTTTTTGTGTACTTTGTCAAAGATCAGTTGGCTGTAAGTATTTCACTTTATTTCTGAGTTCTCTATTCTGTTATATCATCCATGTGCCTATTTTTATACCAGTATCATGCTGTTTTGGTAACTATAGCCTTATAGTATAGTTTGAAGTTGGGTAATGCAATGCCTCTAGATTTTATGTGTGTGTGTGTGTTTAGTGTTGCTTTGGATATGGGAAATCTTTTTTGTTTCCATATGAATTTTAGTATTTTTTTCTAGTTCTGTGAAGAATGATGATGGTGTTTTGATGGAAATTGCATTAAATTTTTAGATTGCTTTTGGCAGTATGGTTATTTTCACACTATTGATTCTACCCTTCCAGGAGCATGGGATGTGTTTCCATTTGTTTGTGTCATATATGATTTCTTTCAGCTGTGTTTTGTAGTTTTCCTTATAGAGATCTTTCACCTCTTTGGTTAGGTACGTTCCTAAGTATTTTATTTTATTTTTTTTGCAGCTGTTGTAAAAAGGGATTGAGTTTTTTATTTGATTCTCAGCTTGGTCACTGTTGGTGTATAGCAGTGCTGCTGATTTTGGTACATTGATTTTTTTTATCCTGAGACTTTACTGAATTCATTTATCAGATCTAGGAGCTTTTTGGATGAGTCTTTAGGGTTTTCTAGGTATGCAATCATATTATCAGCAAACAGTGACAGTTTGACTTCCTCTTTACTGATTTGGATGCCTTTTATTTCTTTCTTTTGTCTGATTGCTCTGGCTAGGACTTCCAATACTATGTTGAATAGAAGTGGTAAAAGTGGGCATCCTTATCTTGTTCCAGTTCTCAGGAGGAATGCTTTCAACTTTTCCCTGTTCAGTATAATGTTGGCTGTGGGTTTGTCAGAGATGGCCTTTATTACCTTAAGGTAAGTCCTTTCTATGCCAATTTTGCTGATGGTTTTAATTATAAATGTATGCTGGATTTTGTCAAATGCCTTTTCTGCATCTATTGAGATGAGCATATGACTTTTGTTTTTTAATTCTGCTTATGCTGTGCATCACATTTATTAACTTGTGTATGTTAAATCAACCCTGCAACTGTCTTATGAAACCCACTTGATCATGTTGTATAATCTTTTTGATATACTGTTTTATTTGGTTAACTAGTATTCAGTTGAGGATTTTTGCGTCTATATTCATCAGGCATATTGGTGTGTAGTTTTCTTTTTTCATGTAATTTCCTGGTTTTGGTATTAGGGCGATACTGGATTCATAGAATGATTTAGGGAAGATTCGCTCTTTCTCTATCTTTTGGAATAGTTTCAGTAGGATTGGTACCAATTCTTCTTTGAATGTCTGATAAAATTCAGCTGTGAATCCATCTGGTCTTGGACTTCTTTGTTCGCATTTTTTTTTATTACTGTTTCATTCTTATGATTTAATGGAGGAGGGTTGCATATTTCCAGGAATTTATCAATTTTCTCTAGGTTTTCTAATTTGTGCACACGAAGGTGTTCATAGTAGCTTTCAATGATCTTTTGTATTTCTGTGTTATCAATTGTGATATCTTCCATTTTATTTCTATGTAAGCATATTTGGAACTTCTCTTTTTTTTCTTGGCTAGTCTTACTAACAATGATCTATCTTTTTTTTTAATATTTTTAAAGAACAAGATTTTCTTTCATTCATCTTTTGTATTTTTTTGTTTCAATTTTGCTCATGCTCTGACCTTTGTTATTTATTTTCTTCTGTGGGTTTAGGTTTGGTTTGTTCTTGTTTCTCTAATTCCTTGAGGTGTCAACTTAAATTGTCTATTTGTACTCTTTCAGACTTTTTGATGTAGGTATTTAATGCTATGAAGTTTCCTCTTAGTACCACTTTTGCTGTATCCCAGAAGTTTTGATAGGTTGTGTCAGTATTGTTATTCAGTTCAAAGAATTCCTTAATTAACATCTTGATTTCATTGTTGACCCAAAGATTATCCAGGAGCAGATTACTTAAATTCCATGTGTTCGTGTAGATTTTACGATTCCTTTTGCAGTTTATTTCCAATTTTATTGCATTATGGTCTGACAGAATAGTTGATATAATTTTGAATTTCTTAAATTTATTGAGACTTGTTTTGTGGTCTATCCTTTCATCTATCTTGGAGACTGTTCCATATGCTGATGAAGAGAATTTCCCATTTGCTGATGAAAAGAATGTATTTTCTGCAGTTGTTGTGTAGGATGTTTTATAAATATCTGTTAAGTTCATTTTTTCTAGGGTATAATTTAAGTTCATTATTTCTTTGTTGACTTTCTGTCTTGATTACTTTTCTAGTGTTGACAGTGGAGTATTAAAGTCCCCCACAATTATTGAGTTGCCATCTATCTCATTTCTTAGGTCTGGTAGTAATTGTTTTAAAAATTGGGAGCTCCAGTGTTAGGTGCATGTATATTTAGGATTGTGATATTTTCCTGCTGGATTAATCTATCATTATATAATGTCCTTCTTTGTCCTTTTTAACCATTGTTGCTTTAAAGTCTGTTTTGTCTGATATCAGAATAGCTACTTCTTATTGCTTTTGTTTTCCATTTGTATGAAATGTCTTTTTCCACCTCTTTACCTTAAGTTTAGGTGAGTCCTTATGTGTTAGGTGAGCATCTCGAAGACAGGAGATACTTGATAGGTGGATTTTTATCCATTCTGCCATTCTGTAAATTTTAAGTGGATTGCTATGTTATTTACATTCAACATTAGTATTGAGATGTGAGGTATTGTTCTATACATCATGCTAGTTGTTGCCTGAAGACCTTGGGTTTTTCTTCATTAAGTAATTGTTTTGCAGGCCCTGTGAGATTTATGCTTTAAGGAGGTTCTATTTTGGTGTATTTTATGGTTTTGTTTCAAGATTTAGAACCTCTTTTAGCATTTCTAGTTGTGCTGGCTTGGTAGTGGTCAATTATCTCAGCATTTGTTTGTCTGAAAAAGACTTTATCTCTCCTTCATTTTTGAAGCTTAGTTTTGCTGGATACAAAATTCTTGGCTGATAATTATTTTGTTTAAGGTAGCTAACGATAGAACCCCAATCCCTTCTGGCTTGTAGGTTTTCTGCTGATAAATTTACCATTAATCTGATAGATTTTCTTTTATAAGTTACCTGATGCTTTTGCATCACATTTCTTAAGATTCTTTCCTTTGTCTTGACTTTAGATAACCTGATGACTATGTGCCTAGGCTATAATATTTTTGTGATGAATTTCCCAGGTGTTCTTTGAGCTTCTTTTATTTGGATGTCTAGATCTCTAGAAAGACCAGGGAAGTTTTTCTTATTTCCTCAAATAAATTTTCAAAATTTTTAAACTTCTCTTCTTCCTCAGGAACACCAATTATTCTTACATTTGGTCATTTAATATTATCTCAAATATCTTGAAGGTTGTGTTCATTTTTTAAGTTATTTTTTCTACTTGTTTGATTCTATTGTTAAAACTTTCCAGTGTATTTTGCATATCTCTAGGTTTGTGTTTCATTTCCAGAAGTTGTGATTATCTTTTCTTTATGATATCTATTTCTCTGGAGACATTTTCATCCATATCCTGTATTGTTTTTTCAATTTCTTTAAGTTGGATTTCACCTTTCGCTGGTACCTCCTTGAGTAGCTTAATAATCAACCTTCTGAATTTTTTACCTGGCAATTCAGAGATTTCTTCTAGACTTGGATCCATTGCTAGAGAGCTAGTGTGATCTTTTGGGGATTCTATAGAACCTTGTTTTTTCTGTTACAGGATTATGTTTCTGGTTCCTTCTCATTTGGGTAGACTATTTTAGTGGAAAGATCTGGAACTCAAGTGCCACTATTCAGATTATTTTGTCCCATGTGGTAATTCCTTGATGTAGTGCTCTCCTCTTTCCCCTAGAAATGGGGCTTCCTGAGAGCCAGATTGCAGTGATTGTTATTTCACTTCTGGTTCTAGCCACCCAGAGAGGGTATCAGCCTCTGGGCTGGTGCTGGGGAATGTCTGCAGAGTCCTGTGATGTGATCTGTCTTCAGGTCTCCCAGACATTGATACCAGCACCTGTTCCAGTGAAGCTGGCAGGGGGATAAAGTGGACTCTGTGGGAGTCCTTGCTTGTAGTTTTATTTAGTGCACTGGTTTTCTTGAATGCCGGTTATGCTAGCAGTGAGGCTGTCATGTGGAAAGAATCAGGACTATGATTAGCCAGGGTGTTGTGGGTGGTGGAATTATCTGTTGTTTTCTCATTCTTTGGAACAGGGTTGTTCTGTTATGAGTTGCTGTAATGGCTTGAATTGATTGGCCTCCAGCCAGGAGATGGTGCTTTCAAGAGTGCACCAGCTGAGATGGTAGAAGGAGGACAATATTTTGCCCTGTACTGACTAGGATAAGTATTCAGTTTTCTCAGGTGATGGGCAGGGCCATAGACCTCCCAAGAGGTTATGTCTTTTGTCTTTTGCTACCAGGGTGGGTAGGGTAACACCATCAGTTGGGGGCAAGGTTAGGTGGATCTGAGCTCACACTCTCCTTGCCCAGGGCTTGCAGCAGCCACTGTGGGTGGGGGCTGGTTCTCAGGCTAATGGGGTTATGCTCCCAGGGGGATTATGGCTGCCTCAGCTGTGTCATACGTACAGGTTGCCAGGGAAGTGGGGGAAAGCTGGCAATGACAGTCCTCACTCAGCTCCCACACAGCCAGCAAGGCCAGTCTCACTCCTGCTGCTGTGCCCTGCCAATAGCACAAAGTTTATATTCAGGCAATCTGTGAGCAGGACTGAGATCTTGCCCCAGGCTACATGCTTCCCTGGAGAGAAAGCAAACAGGGCTCTCAGTTCTCACCCCTCTCTGCCTGCCTTCACTGTTGGCTGTGGCTTCTGCAATCATATTTGCACTTCCCATTTGCCCCCAGATTCTGCTCAGAAAAAAATTATGCTCAGTCAAAATTAATACAAACCTTCAGCAAGGAGCTTCCTCCACTCTGTGGCCCCTCTGCAATTCCACTGGCTGCCTTCCCTGAGGACTGCTATGAGATATAGCCAGGGATAGCTTCCCTGAGCTAGAGCTTGGGACTGGGAGTGCCTACAGGGCTCTTCCCACTGCCTGCTACTTCTACTTTTGTATTTTGCTCATCTCCCTAAATCCATTTCAGCTCTAGGTAAGGTTAGTTCCTTCTCCCGTGATCTTGATTTTTAGTTACTCCAGTGAGGATGTTTGTTTGCAGCTGGATTTTTCCCCCTCTCACACTTTGGGGACTCACAATTTTTTTACTTTCTCACAGACTTTGCAGCAGCAAGCTGCTTATTTCAAAGTGTCTGTGAATTCTTTTGGTTTTCCTGGTATGTTCCTGCAATGATTTTTGGAGCACAAGTTCACAACATGAGTCTCCATACACTCTTCCGTCTGTTCGAGTGGGAGCTGCACATTAGTCCTGTCTCTTATCTGCCATTTTTTTCTCAGCCCAGCCTCTACTTCTATGTTTAAAAAACATTTAGAAAGAAAATAGATTATAAAAAGAGAGTGTTTACTGAAAAAGCAAGATGTTTTCAAAACAAGTTTATCATGTAGGAAACTGGTTATAAGTAAATAATTTTAAACCATGTAATTGAAAAATGTGAAAAAAAAAAAAAAAAAAAAAAGAAAAGAAAACCCTACGATTCCCATGATCTGACTTCTGATTCTGAATAAGATGTTTGCAGTTTCAGGCCAGTAGTACCACCACAACAAGTAGAAACAGCCTGATAAATTACAAAACATATTTTTAAAGGAATGAGATGTAAAAGCAAGGATAAGTAAGTGAACTAAAATATATTTTTTAAAAGGTGTGGGAGGCACTTTCTGGGATGAGTTGATTATCTCCAGTTATTACTTCCCTGGGAGTGTACCTATTCTCTGTGTTCCAAATGTATCCGACTTTCCCAGGTTGCAAATTACCCTAGGCAGAATGCCCCTGCTGACAGGAAAATCAGCAAAGCTTTCTGTGGTTCTTTGCAGCTGGCTAATATGGCAAATTGAACAATTAAAGAAACTGGAACACAAAGCCAAGATTCAATATGAGACATTTCCTTAATTCTGGTGCAGTACAGGTGGCTAGAAAACTAAGCAGAAAGTTTCTAAAAGGCAGAAAAAGTCTTCCTGATTTTTCTGGGCTTAGGAAATACATACATGCTCCAACTATATGGCCGTGTGCCAGTACTGAATCAATCAGAGGTAAGAATTTAGCAAACTAAGCTAGAACATTTAAAGGGCAGAACTAGATTTCCTAAAGGACCCAGGAGACTAAAACAAATCAAGGTCCCAATCAGAGACCTTTCTAGAAAGACCATGCCTATGACCAGGAAAGACCAGAAGACCAGAAGGTAGACTTAGTCTCAGAAACTGAAAACAACTAGCACATTTTTTTTATGTATTTAACTTTTGTGTGTACATAGTAGGTATATATACTTATGGGCTATGTGAGATATTTTGACATAGGCATGCAAAGTGTAATAATCACATCAGGGTAAATAGGGAATCCATGACCATAAGCACTTATTCTTTGTGTTACAAATAATCCAATTAAACTATTTTAGTAATTTTAAAGTGTACAATTAAATTTTGTTTTTACTATAGTCCACCTGCTATGCTAGGAAATACTAGATCTTATTCATTCTTTCAGACTATTTTTTGTACCCATTAACCATCTCCACTTCCTCTCAACCCCACCCCCACCCCCACCCCACTACACTTCCCAGTCTCTGGTAACCATCCTTCTTCTCTGTATGCCCATGAGTTCAA
>NW_026652282.1:75004050-75007191 GCF_009828535.3 Hylobates moloch
CAGTCTCTGGTAACCATCCTTCTTCTCTGTATGCCCATGAGTTCAATTATTTTAATTTTTAGCTTTCACAGATAAGTGATAACATGTGAAGTTTACCTTTCTGTGCCTGACTTATTTCAGTTAACATAGTGACCCCCAGTTCCATCTATGTTGTTGAAAATAACAGGATCTCATTCTGTTTTATGGCTGAGTAGTATTCCATGGTGTAATATTTACTACATTTTCTTTGTCTGTTGTTTATCTGTCCATCTGTTTATCTGTTGATGGACACTTAGGTTGCTTCCAAATCTCAGCTATTGCAAATAGGGCTGCAATGAACATAGACGTGGAGACGTCACTTGGATATACTGATTTCCTTTCTTTTGGGTATATACCTAGGAGTGGGATGTATATACCTAGGAGCTGGATCATATGGTAGCTCTATTTTTAGTTTTCTGGGGAACTTCTAAACTGTTATCCCCAGTGCTTGTGCTAACTTACATTCCCACCAACAGTGTATAAGGGTTCCCTTTTCTCTGCAACCTTGCCAGAATTTGTTATTGGCTGACTTTTAGATAAAAGCCATTTTAACTGGATTGAGATGACATCTCACTATAATTTTAATTTGCATTTTGTGATGATCAATGATGTTGAGCACCTTTTCATATATCTGTTTACCTTTTTCATGTCTTCTGTTCAGAAATGCCTATTCAGATTTTTTTTCAATTTTTTAATCAGAGTATTAGAATATTTCCTATAGAGTTGTTTGAGCTTCTTATATATTATGGTTATAAATCCCTTGTCAAATTGATAGTTTAGAAATATTTTCTCCCATTCAGTGGGTTGTCTCTTCACTTTCTTGAACATTTGAAAGTGTTTCTTGAAAGTGTTTATTGAAGATACTTTCTTGTTTTCCTTTGCTATGCAGAAGCTTTTTTAACTAGATGAGAACCCATTTGTTCATTTTTGCTTTGCTGACTGGTGTTTGTGAGCTACTAAAGACATCTTTGCCAAGTTCAATGTCCTAGAGAGTTTCTTCAATGTTTTCTTGTAGGAGTTTTATAATGTGAGGTGTTATATTTAAGTATTTAGTCCATTTTGATTTTATTTTTATATATAGAAAGAGATAAAAGTCTGGTTTCATTCTTCTGCATATGGATATACAGTTTTTTTCCAGCAACATTTATGGAGGAGACCACTCTTTCCCCTATGTATGTTCTTGGTACATTTGTTAAAAATGAGTTCACTGTAGGTGTATGAATTTGGCTCTAGGATCTTTATTCTGATTCATTTGCCTATGTGTCTGTTTTTATGCCAGTACTATGCCATTTTTATTAATATAGCTCTGTGGTATAATTTGAGGTCAGGTAATGTGATTTCTCCAGTTTTGTTTTGCTCAGGATAGCATTGACTATTCTAGGAGGAATTTTGTAGTTCTATATAAATTTTATAATTATTTATTTCCCTGAAAAATGTCATTAGTATTTTGATAAGGATTGCATTGGCTCTGTAGTTTGCTTTGGGTAGCATGACATTTTAACAATATTGATTATTTCAATCAGTGAACATGGAATATCTTTCCATATTTTTGTGTCTTCTTCTATTTCTTGCATCAATGTTTTATAGTTTTATTGTAGAGATCTTTCACTTCTTTGGTTAAGTTTATTCCTATGTATTTTATTTTACTTATAGTTATCGTAAGTAAGATATTTTTTTCATAATGGTCACTGTTGGCATATAGAAATTTCCACAATTTTTGTATGTTGATGTTGTATCCTGCAACTTTACTGAATGTCTCAGTTCTAATAGTTTTTTGGTGGAGTCTTCAGGTTTTTCCAAATATAAGATCATATCATCTGCAAACCGGGATAATCTGACTTCTTCCATTCCAATTTGTATTCCCTTTATTTCCTTCTCTTATCTGACTGTTCTAGCTAGGACTTCAAGGACTATATTATTGAATAACATTGGTAAAAGTGGGCATCCTTGTCGTGTTCCTGAACTTAGAAAAGGATTTCTGTTTTTACCCATTCAGTATGATACTTGCCATAGGTTTGTCATATATGGCTTTTATTATGTTGGGGTATGTTCTTTCTGTACCCGGTTTGTTTTTAGAGTTTTATCATGAAGAGATGTTGACATTTATCACATTTTTTTCAGCATCAATTGAAACTATTCCTGGTTTTTGTCCTTTATTCTGTTGATATAGCATATAATATAAATTAATTTTCATCCGTTGAACCATCCTTGCATCCCTGGTATAAATCTCACTTGGGTAATCTTCCCCTCTTATTTCTGGTTTTAGGTTTTTGAGTCTTCTCTCTATTTTCTTAATTTAGCTGAATAATAGTTAAATATATTAATCTTTTTGAAGAGCCAACTCTTGTTTTTGTTGATTTCTTATATTGTTTTTCTAGTCTCTATTTTATCTCTAATCTACTCTTTTTTATTTTCTTCCTTCTGCCAACTTTGAGTTTAGTTTGTTTCTGTATTTCTAGTTCCTTACAGCATCAAGATTAGGTTGACAAAATTGAGGTCTTACTTCTTTCTTAATGTAAGTATTTATAGCTCTTAATATCCCTTTTAAGACTGCTTCTGTTGCATCCCATACATTTTAATATGCTGTCTTTTCATTTCAATTTGTGTCAAGATAATCTGTAATTTCCCTTGTGAATTTTTCTTTGACCCATTTGTTGTTTAAGTGAGAGTTGTTTAATTTCCACATAATTGTAGACTTTATGGTCTTAATTCTGCTGCTTATTTCTAGTTTCATTCCATTGTGATCAGAAAAGATGCTGTGTTTGATTTTATTTTTTTCTTTTTAATTTATAAAGACTTGTTTTGTCACCTAACATTTGGTACCTCCCAGAATATGTTCCATGTGAACTTGAGAAAAAAGCGTATTTTGTTGGTTTTTGGTGAGATGACTTTTTTAAGTTTTTAGTACCAATTGCTTTATAGTGTTGTTTAGGTCTTCTATTTCCTTTTTGATCATTTGTTTGGATGTTGAAGCCACTGTCACAAGTAGGGTTAATTTTTCCTACTATTAATGTAAGTATGTTCATTTTTCCCTTTATTCCTGTCAGTGTTTGCTTGATACATATTTGTGCCCTGATGTTCAATGCATATATGCTTATTATCTCTTTTTTTTTTTTTTTTTTT
>NW_026652282.1:75007201-75026126 GCF_009828535.3 Hylobates moloch
ATATTTTTAACTTCTTATTATCAGTTACTAGGTGACATTTCTGTATCAGGCACTGTGTGTTAAGTGTTGATGGGCCGATATCGAAGGGCAAAAAACTATCCCTGAAAGAGGCTTTCCGTTACAGGGCTTAGCTGGGTAATTTGCTTCTTTGCTTCTTTAAATTGTTTTGAAAAAACAAATGTACAGTTACTTCCCACTCTTCTTTTGGTCTCTTTTTCCACCCGTATTTCGACACATGTTAAAAAGGGGTTTCTTTTCCAGTGCCATCTCCAACATCACAGTTCATCCCTGATCTGACTTTATGTATCAACAACAAAAACACTGTCAGCAGTTTGAGTTCACTTCACATGCTCTTTAGCCTAAATGTCTTTTCATTTCTGTGAACTGTTCGAACTGTTTTCCTCATTTTCTTAAAATTCTCAACTGCCTAACCACCAATACTTGTATCAAATTTAATTTAGAATTTAAGATCAGAGGAGAACTTTCCTGAAGATAAAGAGAAGTTTATTTCTCTTACTTTACGAATAAGAAAACCTAGAGAGGAAAAGTGATTTGCTCAAGTCTATAATTAAATAGTCTCAGAACAACATCCCAATTTCTTGATAAAGACATTAACATTTTTTTAGCTTTAAGGCCCTTTTATAAGTTACCCATGTTTTATCTTCTTGATTTTGTTCCTCATTTATCTTCATTTTAATACATTTTCAGCTATTTTGTTACTCATTTACACATCCCTTCAGCTTTGAAGAGCCATCCATTGAATTACTTTTTATTTGCCAAGCTTTCTCTCTTTCTCATATACCTTATCTTCTTTTCACAGTAATAATGATGGTAATATTAATGGGTTTGGGTCATAATCCTGAAACACAGTCCCAAACAGCATAATCAGGAAGTTGAAATCCTAAAATACCAAAATCCCTAAAGTCAGAATTCCTTCAGCCTAAAATATCTAATGTCTAAAATCCTGAAAATTGCATTCCCCCAAAATTAAAATCCTGAATGTTAAAATTCTGAAAACAGAATTCTGAGTAAGAGATTAGTATGTTTTAGTTGTATACAAAATAATTGAAACATGTTAGTTGTATCATGTGAAGTGTTATTGTCTTTATTTGAAAATCATAGTTTAAGGAGATGAATATGGGTGAAAAGTTGACAAGGAGTGGACTTACGTACTTAATGTTAGATGTCAACTTGGCTGGATTAAGGAATACATAGAAAATTGGTAAAGTATTACTTTGAGTGTGTCTGTGAGGGTGTTTGCAGAGGAGATTCATGAGTGAGTCTGAGTGGACTATATGGGAAAGATCTGCTGTTAGTGTTGGTGGGCACCATTCAATCAGGAGAGAGCAAATACAGAAGGCGATTTGGTCTCTCTCTGAGAACAGGGAGAGACTTTGCTACATTGCCTGTCAGAAATTTGACTCCACAAAAGTGCATTATCGCAACTTTGACTTTGTGGGTAAGCATTGTGTATGCAAAACGTTGAAACCTCCTCAATAAATGAAGAGATGTCCTTTTGTACATGTGCATTTGTGAAAGGGAAAACTTCTCGAGATCTCAGCTCTATGAATGACTGCACATGGGGTGGTGACCCATTGCGATTTTTGATCAATCTTGTCAAAAGTCTTAGGTTGTTCACCACAGTATTTCAAGTGACTGCAGTTATACAGCTGAGTGCACACAATTACCCACCACAGTTATATGCAATTATATATTTCTCTTTTTGACCTATTTCTATATGAATACACCTCATCTGCTTATAACTGGTTTACGTATGTGACTGTCATTAGTATACTGCAGAGCTTATGCTTGCAAAAAATATATATGTTATTATTGCCTATTGTATCACATAAAGTGGCCTGGGAACTCTTCTGCTGTGTTTTTAGATTTCTCAAATAAACATCCCTTTAAAATGTAATTTTCATACCTGCTATTTTATTTTTTAATACCTGTTATTTTATATTTTTAAATTTGTTAAAAGCTTTTCATTTTAGTTGTGTGGGTACATGGTAGATGTATATATTTATGGGATACATGAGATGTTTTGATACAGGCAGGCAGTGCATAATAATCACATCATGGAGAATGAGTTATTCATTCCTTAAAGCATTTATCCTTTCTGTTACAAACAATCCAACTATACTCTTTAAATTATTTTAAAATGTACAGTTAAATTACTATTGACTATATTTACCCTGTTGTGCTATCAAATAATAGGTCTTATTCTTTCTATTTATTTGAACCTATTAACCATCTCCACCTCACCGCTACCACACCACAATGCTTCCCAACCTCTGGTAACTGTCTTTCTTCTATCTCCATGAATTCAATTGTTTTTATTTTTAGATCCCACAAATAAGTGAGAACATGTGATGTTTGTCTTTCTGTGCTTGGCTTATTTCACTTAGCATAATGACCTCCAGGTCCATACATGTTGAAATTGACTGGATCTCATTCCTTTTTATGGCTGAATAGTACTCCATTCTGTATAAGTATCAAATTTTTCTTTAGCTATTCATCTGTTGATGAACACTTAGGTTGTTGTTAAATCTTGGCTATTGTGAACAATCCTGCAACAAACATGGGAGTGCGGGTATCTCTTCAATATACTGATTTCCTTTTTTGGAGGGTATATACCCAGCAGCAGGATGGCTGGATCATATGGTAGCTCTGTTTTTAGTTTTCTGAAGAACCTTCAAACTGTTCTCTATAGTGGTTGTACTAATTTACATTCCTACAAACAATGTACAAGGGTCCCCTTTTCTCCATATGATTGTCAGAATTTCTTATTGCCTGCCTTGGTTATAAGCCATTTTAACTGGGATGAGATTACATCTCATTGTAGTTTTGATGTGTATTTCTCTAATGATCAATGATGTTGAGCACTTTTCATATCTCCGTTTGCCATTTGTATGTCTTCTTTTCAGAAATGTCTATTCAGATCTTTTCCCCATTTTCGATGGGATTATTAGATTTTTTCCTATAGAGTTTTTTGAACTCCTTATATATTCTGGGGACTAAACCCCTGTCAGATGAGTAGTTTAGAAATATTTTCTCCCATTCAGTGGGTGGTCTCTTCACTTTGTTGATGGTTTCTTTTGCTGTGCAGAAGGTTTTTTTCAACTAGATGCGATCCCATTTGTCAATTTTTGCTTTGGTGGCCTGTGCTTTTGGGATATTACTCAGTAATTTTTTCCCAGACCAATTACCTGGAGATTTTCCCCAATATTTTCTTGTAGCAGTTTCATGGTTAGAGGTCTTATATTTAAGTCTTTAATCCATTTTGATTTGATTTTTATATATGGTGAGATAAAGGGTTCTAGTTTCATTGTTCTGCATATGGATATTCAATTTTCCCCACACCATTTATACAAGAGACTGCTTTTTCCACAGTGTATGTTCTTGACACTTTTGTTGAAAATGAGTTCAGTGTAGGGATATGGATTTATTTCTGAGTTCTCAATTCTATCCAAGTACTCTGTGGGTCTTTTTTAATACGAGTACCATATTATTTTGGTTACTATAACTCTGTAGTATAATTTGAAGTTAGGTAATGTGATTCTTCCAGTTTTGTTCTTTTTGCTTTGGATAGCTTTGTATATTCTGGGTCTTTTGTGGTTTCATATAAATTTTAGCGTGTTTTTTTTTCTATTTCTATGAAGAATGTCATTCATGTTTTGATACGGATTGCACTGAACCTCAAGATTGCCTTGGAACATTTTAACAATATTGATTCTTCCAATCCATTAATACAGACAATCTCTCCATTTTTTGTGTGTGTCCTCTTCAATTTCTTTAATCACTGTTTTTAAATTTTCATTATAGAAATATTTAGCTTCTGAGGTTAAGTTAATTTCTAACTATTTAGTTTTCTTTTGGCTATGGTAAATGGGATTCCTTTTTAAATTTCTTTTTCAGATTGTTCACTGTTGGCATATAGAAATGTTACTGATTTTTATATGTTGATTTTGTATCCCACAACTTTACTGAATTTGTTGATCAGTTCTACTTACTCCTTATCATTTTATAGTTTTGTAGCTTCTTTGTCTCTTCTTAAAGTTTTTGTCTTGAAATCTATTTTGACTGATGTAAATATAGCTACTCCTGATCTATTTTGTTTTTCATTGTCATGAAATATCATTTTTCATCTCTTTGTTTTCAGTCAACGTTTGTCTTTATAAGTGAAGTGATTTTCTTTTAGACAACAGAACATTGGGTCTTGCATTTTAATCCATTTAGCCACTATGTGTTTTTATCCATTTAATCTTTTGATTGGAAAAATGTAGTCCATGTATTTTCAATGTTATTTTTGATGAGTAAGGACTTATTCTTAACATTTTATTATTTGTTTTCTGGGATTTTTTGTGCGTTCTTCTCTTCTTTCTTTTATTCCTATCTTCCTTTTACTGAAGGTAATTTTCTCTGGTGATATGATTATCTTCCTTTTTTTTAATTGTTGTGTATTTGTTATAGATTATTTGGGTTGAGGTTATATGAGGCTTGCAAATACTATTATTTTAGGCTAAAATAGCAAACTGTCACATAAACGATAAACAAACAAAAAATGAAAAGTAGTAAAAACTCTATGATTTAACTTTATTCCCCCACTTTTTAACTTTTTGTTGTTTCTATTTATATCTTATTGTACTCTATGTTTTCAAAGCTTTTTCTAGTTATTAGTTTTGATTGGTTTGTTGTTTAGTCTTTCCACTTAGGATAAAAGTAGTGTACACACCACTGTTATAATATTGTGAGTTTTTCTGTGTATTTACATTACTAGTAAGTTTTGTACCTTCAGGTAATTACTTACTGCTAATTAACATTTTTTTCTGTCTCATTGAAGTATTCTCTTTATCATTTCTTGTAGGACAGGTCTGGTGATAATTAAATTCTTCAGCTTTTGTTTGTTTGGGAAAGTATTTCTCTTTCATGTTTAAAGAATATTTTAGCCAGATATACCATTCAAGGGTAGTAGTTTTTTTTTTTTTTTCAGTATTATAAATATGTCATGTCTCTCTCTCCTCACCTGTAAGATTTCCACTGAAAAGTCTTCTGCCAGACATTGGAGCTTCATTGAATAATATTTTTTTCTCTTGCTGTTTTTGGAACCTGTTTTTAAATCCTTGATCTTTGGGGGTTTGAATATTAAATGCATTGTGATAGACTTCTTTTGATTAAATCTGCTTGGTTTTCTATAACCTTCTTGTAGCTGGATATCGATATCTTTCCCTAGGTTTAGGGAGTTCTCTGTTATTATCCTTTTGAATAAACTTTCTACCTATCTCTTTCACTACCTCCTTTTAAGGCCAATAACTCTTAGATTTTCACTTTTGAGACTATTTTCTAGATTCTCTGGGTATGCATCATTTTTTTTTTTGTCTTTTGTCTCCTCTGACTGTATTTTCAAGTAGCCTGTCTTCAAGCTCGCTATTTTTTTCCTCTGCTAGATTAATTCTCCTATTAAAATACTCTGATGCATTCTTTAGTGTATAACTTGCATTATTTATCTTCAGAATTCCTGATTGATTTTTTTAAATTATTTCAGTTTATCTGATATAATTCTGAATTACTTCTCTATATTATCCTGAATTTCATTGTTTCCTAAAAACACTTATCGTGACTTCTCTGTCTGAAATGTCACATATCTTTGTTTCTCCAGGACTGGTTGCCTGTGGCTTACTTAATGCATTTTGGCAATGTCATGTTTTCCTGGATGGTCCTGATACTTGCAGATGTTCATCTGTTTCTAGGCATTGAAGGGTTAGGTATTTATTCTAGACCTCACAGTCTGGTATTACTTGTTTCTGCCATTCTTGGGTAGGTTTTCCAGATATTTGGAAAGACTTGAGTATGGTGATCAAAGCTGTATCTGCTTTAGGTGGTACCCCAAGCCAAATAATTCTATGGTCCTTGCAGACTCATAGAGGTACTGCCTTGATAGTCTTGGGCTGGATCTGGAAGAATTTTCTAGATTAACAGGCATAGACCCTTGTTCTCTTCCATTACTTTCTCTCAAACAAATGGGCTCTCTCTCTGTTCTGAGCCAACTAAAGCTGAGGGTAAAGTGAAACAAGTACCCCTGGTGGCCACCACCACTACGACTGTGCTGGGTCAGACATGAAGGCAACACAGAACTGGGTCTCACCCATGACCTGCTCTAACCAATCCCTGGCTACTGACTATGTTCACTCAAAGCCCCGGGGTTCTACAATCAGCAGGTGGCAAAGTCAGCCGGGCCTGTGTCTTCCCCTTCAGGGTGGCAAGTTCTCCTAGGTTCTAAGCAGGTCCAGAGATGTTGTCCCGGATCCAGTTACCAGAGTCAAAATCCTTAGAAGTCTACCTGGTGTTCTATTTTATTGAGGCAGAGATGGCACTCAAACTATAAGAAGCAATCCTTCTCATTCTTCTGTCCACTTTCCAAAAGCAGGGGAGCCTTACCCCATGGCTCTCACCACCACAGGCCAATGGAGAGTACTTCCAGACTACCACTGATGTTCTCTTAAAGCCCAAGGGCTCTTCAGTCAGCTTGTGGTAAAGCTGGGCTTTACCTGGGCTGGGACTCACTCTTTAGGCCAGTGGGCCCCCTTCTTTCTTAGAACAGGTCCAGAAATGCAATCCAAGAACCAATTCCTGAAATCAGAGACCTCAGGAGCCCACTTGCTTCTCTACCTTTTGTGGCCAAGCTGGTACCTAAGGTGCAAGATGAAGGCCCCTTTACTTTTTCCTTTGCTTTTCTCAAGCAGATGGAGTCTTACCCCTTAGCTGCCACAGCTGGGAATGTGCTGAATCTCACCTAAAGCCAATATGTCTCAGAGGCTTACCCAAGGCCCTTGATGTGGTTCCTGGGTATCACTGCTGGTTATTCAGGGACCAAGAACTATTTATTTAGCAGATGATGAATGCTGTCAGGCCTGGGTCCTTCCCTTGAAGGCAGTGGGTTCCCTCTGGCCAAGGGTTTGTCCAGGAATTTTGTCTAGGAACTAGGGCCTGGAAAAGAGGCCTCACAACTTTGACCAGTGCCCTATCATGCTGTTGCTTAGGTGGAATCCAAGATGCAAGATAAAATTCTCCACACTCTTTCCTTACCTCTCCTCAAACAGAAGGATGGGATCTCTTTGGAGCCACAAACTCTGCCACCTGGCTTTAGAGGAGAGATCCAAGCACTCCCTTAGCTTCTCTGGCTGGTATATCAGTAGTTCCTGTGCCCTCCCATTCCCCTGGCTCTGGGCCCAGTTCAGCACTGGGACTCAGCTAGGAGTTGCAGCCTAGACTGACCTTCAACTTTCTTCAGAGCCCCAGAGCACTTAAGTCCACGGTGGTGAGGCATGCAAGAACTCAAGTTCTGACCACTGGGATCTGCAGTTCCCCTCTGGCTAGAGCTGGTTTAAATGCTCCCTCCATGGGTACGTGTCAGCTGAGTTTGGTCTGGTTTTCTTTCCTGCTTCAACAGGACAGCAGTGAGTTAAGTTCCTCACAACTCCTATATTCTCCTTCCCCACCCCGGCCCCCTGCCCCCAGCACAAAGAACTGTTCTCTGCGCCATGCCTCCAATGCTGGTGGATCAGGGAGTGGTAGCATCGGCAATTCAAGACTGCTTTCCTACGTCTTCAGTGCCTCTTTCAGTGATATTAAGTTAAAACCAGGTACCGTGAGTGCTCACCTGATTTTTGGTTCTTATACAGGTGCTTTCTTTGTGTGTAGAGAGTTGTTAAGTTGGTGTTTTTTTTATGGAGGGGATGATCAATAGAGCCTTCTATTTCACCATCTTGCTCAACCTAGTCTCCAAAATGTAAATTTATTTTAAATTATTTTTTCCAGAATTATTTCAGGATGATAAAACTTGAGATTTTAATTTTGAGGATTATGGCTTTTGAGACTATGTCTTTCAGGATTATAATTGGCTCCTGATATTAACACTTACCACTTATGTGTCATGTATTACATTAAGCTGTTAACATGAATTATCACTTTACAAACTTACTGAAATCTTATTAGATATATATGATTACTCTCTCATTTTGTATTTAGAGAAGTGTGGATACACACTGGTAAAATCACTTATTCAAGAGTATAGCTAAAAATTTATTTGATTTGATATAAAAATGTACAAAATTTGATCACAGAGTTACTAGAAATTTTTTTGTACTTCCTGATTTGCTAAGTACAACTTCCATAGTATAAGTATGGTAAACAATTACTTCTCATCTCATTGGTATTAAAAATAAAATAGACAGCAATAAAAAAATGTAAAATCTTTATGGTCTTTATCTTCTACTTAGCAAAATATACTTTATGTTTTATGGTATTTAGCATATTTATATTAAAATATAAATTAAATACAATAAATATAAAGAAATCTCTAGAAGCCGGCTTAGCATACATATCTGAATGAACAGTATCCATATTTCATACTCCTAAATTATCCATTATGACAGTTAGATGAACACTGGATAGTGTATAAAAATGATAGGTGGTAAATTTTGAGTGGTCATTATATACTGACCTTGAAATAATTAAAATAAATTATGGGGACTAAATGAGTTATTTATTTTCTAAACTTCCTTGTTTGGTTTGTTGTAGACAATGTTACAATTTGTCCTTTATAACTGACTCCTGTACTTAAATTTGTCTTACTTTGTCTAGTTACAGAGCTTCAGGCTCCCTAAAATGCCCATTTTCATTTCTTTGAATGTATATTTACTTCCATTTTTTATCTGCTTCATCATGCATATAATTTTCCATGCTTAATAATTTCACCATATCAGCAATATCTTCTATGTTAACAAACACATTTTAAATCATCTTTATTTTGCCTTCTAAAGCCTATGCTCTTCTTTAGTGGCATTAAAAGTCTTCTTTCTATAGGTCATTCATATTTTGGAAAATAAGATCATTTTGGAGAGATCACATAAGGACTCAATAATTTGGCTTGCTTATTTCATGTTGAAGACTTGATGCCAAAACATAGATACAGATTAAGTAATAGCGCCCCTAACTCTTTAGATTTAACTCAGAGGTATGAAATTGAGTGTTAGACACTCACAAGAATATTCTCAATATTGATATGTAAATTTGATAAGATTCTCCTCTGACAAAATATACTGGGAAAACTGTTAGATTTTCAAATAATTTCCTCAGGGCAGCTTTATTCAATCCAGCCTCTAGAAGCTTAAGCAAATGATCGGAAGCCAAATGAGTACTCATTTTAGAGAACTAAGGGTTATAAAAATTTCCCTGGGATAACCTGCCCATGTCACAGCTACGAAGTCTCTGGACACCTATATTAAATGTGTCTGGATTCTCCTCAACAAATTGTGTCTTAATTCTCACTCTTTGTAGTATGATAAAGTCATGATTCAGCCTTGTTGGTAGTTTCTTATCTTTCTAAGAGGGATTTAATTAGGAAATGTTTTACTTATGTGTGGAGTAGGTGAACATTAATTATCTAATTCTCATAATTTCCTTCAAAACCATGATTTTTGAGATGGAATATTCTGTAATATTTTATGTTTATTACTAAACATGAGATTTGGCCTAGCGTCCGTAAGTAAATGACAGTTTGGACAATGGGGAGTGTTTTCTTCACTATTTTTTAATATTCTATTGGTTTTCTTTCATAAATCTAGTTCCACCTTGCTATCAACTGAATAAATCTGATAGTAAAGTATTGAAGTAAAGGTCAATGTGTCAATTCTTATGTAGTTATTTTAAAAGTCCCAATATTTGTATATTTTCATTTTCTAGGTGCCATTAAATGTTGATTTGTAAAAGACACCTCCCCACAAGGCATTTGCAAACCACAGTAATGAAGAAATAAGCAATTATATATTTCCCAAAATATAATTTTTCAAAGGACAAGCAAGGCATTTCACTGTTTCACTCCCAGCCAAATTCTAGTAGGTATTTATACATAATATTACAATTATTATTAATAGAATAATGTAATTTTATATACAAAATTAATATAATTTATATTTTATATATAAAATTATTGGGCCGAATATATATATATAATTATATATATAAAATTATTGTGGGGCAGAAAAGTGGAAGTAGTACTAAACTAAAAGTATAATATTCAGTACTAGAAATTATATAGAATTTTCTGACAAATAATTTTATTTTTATTATTATTATTATTTTGAGATGAAGTCTTGCTCTGTCACCCAGGCTGGAGTGCAGTGGTGCGATCTCAGCTCACTGCAACCTCCACCTCCTGGGTTCAAACGATTCTCCTGTCTCAGCCTCCCCAGTAGCTGGGACTACAGGTGGACACTACCATGCTCGGCTAATTTTTGTATATTTAGTAGAGACAGAGTTTCATTGTGTTGGCCATGCTGGTCTCAAACTTCTGAACTCAGGTGATCCACCCACCTTAGCCTCCAAAAGTGCTGGGATTACAGGCTTGAGCCACTGCACCCAGCCCTTCATTTCGGTTTTCAAGTAATTAAGAGACCAAGTTCAAATCCTGGTTGCACATACCAAGCAAAAATATACAAAGACTGATGCACATAGTGCTCAGAAATTACTTTGGTACAACTGGGCACTAAAATACAGACACAGTATTCTCTCTATCATGTTATACTATCTCTTGTTCTCATGACATCAGCACTTTAGAAGACTACTGGTCAGGTATTTTGGAATTTCTCCCAATTTTTGTTTCTCTGCTCTTTTTTCATGATTATACTGAGGAAATAGATTTTGAGGGAGTAACACAGAGATAAAGTACTCTTCTCATCATATCATTTTGGGGTAAAATAATATCTGCATTATTTATTATTGGCGATGTTAAACTTGACCACTTGACAAAGGTGGTATTTTCCAGGCTTCTGCACTGCGAAGTTACTACTTCTCCTGTTCCATTCTCTGTTTTCAGAAATGAGTCACTAAATCCAGCCCACACTCAGAGGAAAGAGAATTAAACCCCAGGTTTTGGAGGGAGAAGTATCAAATACTTTGTGGACACTTGTTAGGAAAAACACCACTGAAATTAGTAAGTATGTTTGGGAGGATAATTTGAGTCTATTCAAATATACTGTTTCTTTTTAAAGTTGCTTCCAAAATGTTTAGCAGTCATTAATGGTTCTTGCTTGTAGCAATTACTACTGTAGTATTCCACTGATTACTTTTTATTCCCATCATTCTTAATTCCTGTATTATATGGAATTCTTCTGGACTAAAGATATGTCTCTTTTCTCATTTATTTATTTATTTGGTCATTTATTAATCAGTATGGAACTGCTAATGTGTATCTATCTTTTACCCTCCTCCACAACTCCAAAACTATCATTATTAATTTTGTTTCTCAAACTATTCCAGATTTGGTCGTTGGAGCTGCTCTTTCATGTTGGCTCCTGTGTCTTCCCTCCCTCCCTCCCTCCCTCCTTCCTTCCTTCTCTTCCTTCCTTCCTTCCCTCCCTCCTTCGTTCCTCGCTCCATTCCCCTTCCTTCCTTCCTTCCTTCCTTCCTTCCATCCTTCCTTCACTCCTTCCGTTTTGACTTCCTTCCTTCCTTCCCTCCCTCCTTCATTCCTCGCTTCATTCTCCTTCCTTCCTTCCTTCCATCCTTCCTTCATTCCTTCCGTTTTGACCTCCTTCCTTCCTTCCCTCCTTCCTTCCTTCTTCCTTTCTAAGCTCCCTCTGTGTACTGAGCCAGAAATAATATGTATGAGTGCATGTATGCTAACCCATATATAAATATATATATCTATAGTTATTTCTGTATTTATATATTCGTATCTCTATTAACATAAACACTGATATTTCTCAGCTAGTTATGCCCCATAGGGTTTATTCTTGCCTTCCTTGTTTATTGCATCTAGTCAAAACACTGGTTGTCAAAGTTACTTAGGTTTGTTATTTTTCTTTCCGAACCCTTCCGTGAAGTTATGTTATACATTTATAATACAGTTGGGTTCATTTTTCTTGTCTGCAATCCATCCTGGGATTTCCTGACATCCTGTTTTTGTTTTTTGCAATTTCCATATGGTAAAGTTTATCTTTTGGGTTGTACAGTTCTATAAGTTTTGAAAAATGCTTAGTCATGTATCCACCACCGTAGTACCATGAAAACAGCTGCATCTTCCTAAAATTTTCCTGTGTGGCCTCTTTGTAGCCAAGTAATCTTCCTTCCCATAGTCTTTGGCAACTACAGATCTGTTTTTGATTCCTGTTAGTTTTGCCTTTACCCAAATGCTTTTCAAATGGAGTAATACAATGCTTAGCAAAATGTATATTAGATTTAGCTACACTGTTGTGTGAATCAACTGTTTGTTCATTTTTCTTGCTGAGTATTGTTACATTCAATGGATATATTACAGCTTGTTTATCCATTCACCTGTTGAAGGATTTCTGGGTTCTTCTTTTTGTGATTATAAGAGAAAGTGCTATAAACATTTGTTTACACGCTTTTAGTAAATACGAGTTTCCAATTCTTTTTGTTAAATATCTAAAAGTAGAATTACTGGATCATATGATAAATGTATGTATACATTTGTAAAAAATTGCTAAACCATTTTCAGAGGTGGCTGAACAATTTTGCATACCATCTAGCAACTAATTAAAGTTGCTGTTAACCTGCATCACTGCCAGAATTTTATCTTGTCAGGTGTGTGTGTGTGATTGTTTTGTTGCCATTTTAATACTTGTGTAGTACATTGTGGTTTTAATTTGTAGTCCCCTAATAACTAATGATGTTGAGTATTTTTTTCATATGGTTTCACATATCTATTTTGGGGAAGTGTCTTTTTAGACTTAAAAATTATTAAATTTATTAAAATTTATTAATTTTGTTGCTTTTTTCCTTATTGTTGACTTTTGAGTGTTATTTATATATTGTACATGTAAGATTTTATTGGAGATGTGATTTTAACTTGCAAATATTTTCTCTTAGTGTGTGTGTGTTACCTTTTCATTCTCCTTACAGTGTCTTTTACAGAACAAAGTATTCTAATATTGATAAAGTCTAATTTAACATTTTTAAAGTAGATCACACTTTGTATTTTATAGTTAAGTCTTACTGTTAAACTAAAGATTATATAGATTGTCTCATGTTTCCTTTTAAAAGTTTTATAGTTTTGTTATACATTATGGTAAATGACATATTTTCAGTTAATTTTTGGATAATGTATCAGGTGTATGCCTGTAGTTTGTTAATTTCATATGGATTTACAGTTGACACTGCTATATTTGTTGAAAAATTCCTTTCTTTATTAAATTAGTGAATCTCTGTAAAAAGAAGCAATAAACTGTATTCTTGTAGGCCTATTTCTCAGCTGTCTATTCTATTCTGTTGACGTATATGTTATCTTTTTTCCAATACCATAGCTTTAATTATTATAGTTTTATAATATGTCCTGAAATTGGACAGTGGGAGCCCTTTAGCTTTTTTCTTCTTTTTCTGAATTGTTTTAGCTATTGTAGTTTCTTTGTTTTGCCATATATATTTTAGAATCAGCTTCTGATATCTGAATAAAAGCTTGCTGGATTATGATAGGAATATCATTAAGTGCATATAGCAAATGAGAAAGAATTGACATCTTAACAGTATTGCACCTTCTAATTCACGAATGAGGAAAATATCTTTTTCATCTCTATTGATTTAGATATTTGATTTCTTTCACTAGTGTTTTGTAAGTTTCAGTGCAGACATTCTTCACATATTGTGTTAAATTTATATCCAAGTACTTAATTTTATTTAGTACTATTGTAACTGATGTCATTTAAAAACTTCAAATTTCAACTCTTAATTGCTGTAATATAGTAATATGATTGATTTCTGTATATTTTCTTTGTATTACGAGACATTGCTAAGTTCACTGATGAGATCTAAGAACTTTTTTGTACATTTTGTATGTTGACTGTCATGTCCTCTGAAAACAGAGGCAGTTTTGTTTCTTAGTATACACTCTATATGTCAATTCTTTCTTTATTTTGTCTCAGTTTGCAGGCTAAGATCCCCCAATGTGATGCTAATAGGAGGAGTGAAAGCAGACATTTGTCTTGACCCTGATATTACAATAGCATTCATTCTTTCACCATTAGGTATAGATGTTAGCTGTAGATATGTTAAATGTTATTTAATAGGCTGTTCCCTTCTCATTGCATTTAACTTTAAGTCAAAGCTTAATCTGTGTAAACTTTCATCTTCTGCTTAAATTAAATAACAAAAAAAGTTCTAATCATATTTTAAATTTGGAAGCAGCTATGTCTAGTTATGTTATTAAAATTTTCTATAAGCCTTTTGCTCTGCATCCTCAACAGAATTTGATCTTGTCAGGTTTGTTTGTTCTGTTGCTATTCTTGTACTTGTGTAGTGCATTGTGTTTTTAATTTGCATTTCCCTAATAACTAATGGTGTTGAGCATTTTATTCATATGTTTCCACATATCTATATTTATTAAGTAGAATAATATAATCTACTTAATAAAAAGCATCTGATAAAACTGTACCACCAGTAAGAAAAACAGCTCTTTATATGCAGTTTCTGTTTAGGAATTATGATTTAGGGTTAAGGCCTTAAGAGATACCATCTCACGCCAGTTAGAATGGCAATCATTAAAAAGTCAGTAAACAACAGATGCTGGAGAGGATGTGGAGAAATAGGAATGCTTTTATACTGTTGGTGGGAGTGTAAATTAGTTCAACCTTTGTTGAAGACAGTGTGGCAACTCCTCAAGGATCTAGAACTAGAAATACCATTTGACCCAGCAATCCCATTACTAGGTATATACCCAAAGGATTAAAAATCATTCTACTATAAAGACACATGCACATGTATGTATATTGCAGCACTGTTCACAATAGCAAAGTCTTGGAACCATCCCAAATGCCCATCAGTGATAGACTGGATAAAGAAAATGTGGCACATATACACCATGGAATACTATGCAGCCATATAAAAGGATGAGTTCATGTCCTTTGCAGAGACATGGATAAAACTGGAAACCATCATTCTCAGCAAAGTAACACAAGAAGAGAAAACCAAATGCCACATGTCCTCACTCATAAGTGGGAATTGAACAATGAGTTCATGGACACAGGAAGGAGAACATCACACACTGGGGCCTGTTGGGGGGGTGGGAGGCTGGGGGAGGGATAGCATTAGGAGAAATACCTAATGTAGGTGATGAGTTGATAGGTGCAGCAAACCAACATGGCATATGTATACCTATGTAACAAACCTGCACATTGTGCACATGTTCCCCACAACTTAAAGTATAACAATAAAAAGTTAAAAATAAAAGATATACCATCTCCTACAATTTATTCAGAACTTTTAGTCTGAGTACACATTGCTTCCTACATATTTTATTTATGTTTTTATTTGTCTTTCCTATGTGTACTTTTCTGTTTTTTAAATATAACTGGTTAAAATTGTCAAGTATTGATATTTGATCAGAGAATCTAGAAGTAGAGATGAAAAAGACCTATTGAGTCTTTCTCATTCCACTGTGGAGATGCATTGAGCACCCAACTAACTGTGTTTCATCTACATAAAGCTATAGTTGGGTCTATTAGTCCCCGCAGAAAGAATGCCAGAGGGGCTTTTGTTATTTAGAAAAATATTTTTTTTCACATGTATTACTATTTCATCCTATCATGATTTTGCATTTGAGAGGTAAATTGAAAAGAAAGATAAATTCCTTAGCAAATGTTTCTTTTCAGGATAATTTCTTTAAATATTTTTCATCGTAAAGAAGTCATTAAGACTATCACAGAAATTTTCAACTTCTCTATTACATGAATTTATTATTACTTGGGGGTTTAGAAAAATCTCAAACAGAACAATCTCTGCAGGCAGGTTTGTAAGAAACTAATGAATAGAAATGAAAGAAGCAAATAAATGGAAGTAAGGGTAGGTCAGAGATGTTTGTGAGAGAAATGACATCTAGAATGAGCTAAAGTAGACAGAACCTTTTAGTTATCTCAAGGTGAATTGATCTTTATGAAATGTTTGCTATGTGAAGCTTTATTTGAAAATACAGTTCTCCAATTCCCAGGAAGGTATAACTTTCGGATTAGTCTAAGTGGCTGAGTTATAAGACCAAGTGTACCAATGGCAAGTAAATTAAATCTGCAGTTAGTTGTAGAATGTGGTCAGATCAGTTTACCATATCTATCTACATAGTTTGACAGACTACAGATGCATCCCCTGGAGGAAACCTTTCACCTGAATCCAGACAAACAACAGGAAGCAGATACATGCATTGTATAGTCAGTTTACCACAGGACTACTGACTAGACATTGATCAAGACCATTTCTTTCTGCTTGCCTGTGACTTCATAATAGTCACATAGCTTAATTCATACATTATAATACTCAAATACACAAAGTGGAATGGCAAGTTTAATTATTTTCTTATTATCCATAGTATTTGAAAGCATTCAAGATCCTTTATGTGTTACTACTCTATAAGTTAACAATGGCACTAATGAAATTTATATAGCCAATTAGGAAGATATAGCCAGTTACATGAAAGCATATCCTCACTGTTCTGTGTGTAACAAGGCTACAATGTGAATAAAGATGCTTTCACAATGCCTGAAATGCCTCCCAACTCTCTTCTTTTTCATGCTTAATACCACAATCTTTTTCCTAGATAACAACTCAATGTTAAATATGTATTATATGTATGTACATACATAGTGTTCTCATTTGGTAAAAGCATTATATCTTCTTTTTAACTAGCACAAAACAATCATGTATAATCTTAAAATCCTACTTGTTACACCTCTACTTAATTTTATAACTTTTTTCTGTAGGAAAAGGCAATTTTTTTTGAAAATAAGACATATGATGGTAGGCAGTAAATTGCTTTAGCCTAGAAAACAAAACTAAAATGATGCATTTCTAAAGGATTTTTTAGAACTGTATGAAATTTGGTTTCATACAAGAAACTTCCATTGAATTAAAAGATAAAAAAAACTTCCATGGGAGATATAATCAGTGCACTGACAGATTTGATATATAGCAGCTGAATTATTAGTCCATCAGATGAACCAAATGTGTAAGTATTACTACCTTTGTAATACAATGGTAAAAATCCAGCTTATGGTCATTAGAGAAATGCAAATCAAAAGCACAATGAGATACCATCTCACGCCAGTTAGAATGGCGATCATTAAAAAGTCAGGAAACAACAGATGCTGGAGAGAATGTGGAGAAATAGGAACACTTTTACACTGTTGGTGGGAGTGTAAACTAGTTCAACCATTGTGGAAGACAGTGTGGCGATTCCTCAAGGATCTAGAACCAGAAATACCACTTGACCCAGCAATCCCATTACTGGGTATATACCCAAAGGATTAAAAATCATTCTACTATAAAGACACATACATGCACACGTATGTTTATTGCAGCACTGCTCACAATAACAAAGACTTGGAACCAACCCAAATTCCCATCAGTGATAGACAGGATAAAGAAAATGCAGCACATATACACCATGGAATACTGTGCAGCCATAAAAAGGATGAGTTTATGTCCTCATGATGAAGCACAGATGAAGCTGGAAACCATGATTCTCAGCAAACTGACACAGGAACAGAAAACCAAACACCTCATGTTCTCACTCATAAGTGGGAGTTGAACAATCAGAACACATGGACACAGGGAGGGGAACATCACACACCAGGGCCTGTCGGGGGTGGGGGGCTAGGGGAGGGAGAGCATTAGGAGAAATACCTAATATAGATTACAGATTGATGGGTGCAGCAAACCACCAAGGCACGTGTATACCTATGTAACAAACCTGCCTGTTCTGCACATGTATCCCAGAACTTAAAGTAAAATTAAAAAAAAAACAGTTTATATTGGACAGATTAAAGATCTATTTTTATAAATCTGCAGCTTAAATTAACTTATTTAGTCTTAGTGAATAAAAATTTTTATAAATTTATTTTAAAACTATATTTAATTTTGTCTATACAGCAATAAAATTAACCACAAATTTAAAAATATTGTGTTATTAAAACATATAATTCATAAATATGTGTTTCTTTAATGACATTTTAATGCTATTGTAGCTGAGAAAATGCCTTGTGAAACACACACAAAGAGACCCACAAACTAAGAAAAAGAAATTAGAAGACAGCAATATTATACATCAGTTATTCCACTCTGGAGGAATCATGAGAATCAAATTATTTGTCTCAGCAATTCCCTTAAATTGCTTTTGTTTTTTAATTTCTTTAATGAAACTATTAAAAATACCATTTGGATATTCTCAACGACATCAGTGATAGTAACAATATATTTGATATTCTGGAAAAGGAGAAATATAGTAAATATTTTTATTTTTATATACAGTATTTTTTAATGTAAATTTCAGTAACTATAGCATAAGAAAATTTGAGATATAAGGTATTGATTTCCAAAAAATGAATGGTCAAGATAAAGAACAGAACACAAATGGATTTCTAAACTCTAGGCTTATTATATTGCCCAGAAATTATTAAATAAGGCCTAAAGCTGAAGTAAACAGTGGTGCTAAATATCTCACATTCTAAAGCAGTGGTTTTTATAACTTTATTTTGTGTCGCAATCACCTTCAGGGACTGCCAAAATACACATTGCTTGGCCCCACCTCTAGGTTCTAATTCAGTACATCTGAAGAGAAGCCTGAGAGTTGGAATTTCCCACAAGTTTATAAGTTATGCTAATAATGCTGTTCCAGAACCACACTTTAAGAACCACTGTTATAGAGAGAGCTAAATACATTTCTCAGGGCTTAAGAGTTGACCAAGCCTGCTATACTACCACGTGCCATTGACTCCAAATTCTGTCTTCCCAATTTGTATAAGAAAAATTAGAACGGGAGAAATAATTAGTTGTTAGATTCAATAGCTTTTAAGAAGTGTCCATCAGAGAAATGCAAATCAAAACCACAGTGAGATACCATCTCACACCAGTTAGAATGGCCATC
>NW_026652282.1:75026136-75038238 GCF_009828535.3 Hylobates moloch
AAAAAAAGAGAGAAGATGGAGAATGTCCTAACACTGAAGCTGGAGTAAGAGATGAGGATATATTTATACTTAGAAAAAAAAGAATCAGAACAGTTTCTTTCTTTATTTTAGAAATGGGTAGAAGACACCTAATTACATTTACAGAAAATGAGAAAAAGCCATTGAAAATGGAGGAGAGGCAAAACTAGTAGACCATGATGGCTAAAAGGACCTTCATCTGTATCTGTTCCAGTCAGGAGAAGACTAAGATATTTATAGAAAAGTACAAGTTATTTAGGAATTCCCTACCATTCTCTGGCTATCAACAGGACAAGAACAATAATAATAACTAATATGTATTATGTGCTTAATAAGTGGATTTTTGATACTAATAGCATGTACAAACTGATTATTAGATATTATCCTCTTATTAGATATTATGTTATTACATATCACCTTAAAATATAATACTATTATTATTTCAATTTTGCAAATAAAGAAACTGAAGCAAAGTAAAAAAAATTTAAATAAGAAAAAAGTGAGTGCACACTATTTGCTTAGCACTGTATTTAATGCTATGGTGTTAAAGGGGAATCTATATGCAGCGTAGAACACAGTCTCTGTATTTTAGGGATTGACACATGGGTGTTTCATGAAAAATATTTAGCCAAATATCCAAGGAGAATCCCATCTCTTTTCCAGGCATGAGATTAAATAATAGGTTGTTGATACAATTAAATGAAACAAAACTGACCAGCAAGTAGCCAGAAAACCAGGGTGATCCCAAACCAAATATTACTTAATGTTATATTAAGTAGAAAATAAAGTGATGATCACATTATTCAGATTTTTTTTCCCACAAAGAAGTCACTTTTTCATTACTTCTTTTGGAAAATGGTTTAGGAATTTTAAAAATACATTTTATATGCATTTTCTTCTTAAAATTGATTTGCATATACAAGTCAGCAGAAAACAGATATATTCAAAACGCAATGAAGTCAACATAAATGTTATAATCTCAGACATATATGTTTATTTTGGAAACATTAATGTTTTTACTACATACCAAGTGCTGCGTTAGGTATTTGGAATTAAACACAAATGCCAAAGTCACTTTTTGAAGGAAGCCTTCAATCTAATGGATGGAACTGATACACAAATGAATACTTTCAGTACAATGTTGAGATTGCCATGATATAAATATGCACAGGGCATTATGGGAGCATAAAAAGCACCTCAGCCCAATATGAGAATTAAGAGAATGCTTTATTGTTAGTAAAACATGACACTTGAACTGAGGTTTGATGCATAAATAAATAAGATGGAGATAGTGCTCTTAATTGAAGAAACAGGAGAAGCAAAATTTCAGAGATGTAAAGCTTTATGTGTGTAAGTAATGAATAATGAGAGTACAACTATGTCGCTCTTAAATAAAGGGCTGCATTTATTAGAATTAAGTTGAATTAAATACCAATGTATGAAGCAGTAAACCCAATAACAGTAGTAAAACAATGTTTAAGGTTTTTTTTTTTCTTTCAAACACAGCCTAATGATAGCTGAATGAGAGCTTATATGATGCATCACCAGGTACCTTCTATTTTGTTGTTTTCCAACAATGGTAGAGGATACTTACAAGGTCTTTGCTACTACTCCTGCATTTTATTTAGTAGTATTAAGACCTGGAGAAGGGCATGTCCCATTTATTCACATTGCAAGCACCATTTCTGCTACATACCATTTTTCGTAACCTATTTACATGAGCATATCTAGCTGTAAATGAGACTGGGGTATGCAATCTTTTTTGTATTGTCCATTTGCCAAGCTAAAAACCAAGGGGTTCATTTAAAGAACTAAATTGAAAAAATACCTGAGACAAAAGGGACGTGAGTATTCAGGGCCCTCTGAAGTCAGAGAGATCACGTGATATACAGTTTATGAGTTAGAGAAAGGACATATGATAGAGAACATTATGAGACAATTAATAGCTTGGCCACCACTACTGCCTTTGATATATATTGAAATAAAAGGAGTAAATATAAACAAATAAAAATAATAAAACATATAGGAGTGAGGATTAAGACGACAGATAGGAGGCAGCAGGACTAGCTTGCAGCTCCTGCTTGGATGGACAGAGCAGTGTGTGGAGAATCACACTGTGAACTTTTTCTCCAAGACTACTGCAGGAACATACCAGGAAAGCTGGGAGAATCCACAGACCCTTTAAAGAAACTGGATCATGGCTGCAGGCTCCCTTAGATGCTGAAAAACTGTGAGTCTGCTTGCATTTGTAATGGGGAGGCTTGTGGTCTGGGGCAGGTTCTAAGCCTTGGTCATTGGCTGCCTGGAAATAGACTCAGTGCTGTTGGGAGGCACAGTGGGAGTGAGACTGGCCTTTATGACTGTGGGCTGCATGGGAATGGGGTGAGGCCTGTGACTGCCAACTTTCCCCCACTTCCCTGGTGGCCTGTATAACTCAGCAGAGGCAGCCATATGGGAATATAACTCCATTGAACTGGGAACCACACCTCAATCTCACACAGCAGCCACAGGAAGCCATGCCCAAGGAGAGGCTGAACTCAGATGTGCCTATCCCTGTCTTCACCTGGTGGTCTTTCTTTACCTGCCCTGGTAGCCAAAGAAAAAGATCATAATCTCTTGGGAGCTCTATGGTCCTGCCTACTGCCTGAGAAACCTGAATACTTAACCAGGTGTCCCTAGCACAAGTTTGCATCCTCCCTATAGGACCACAGCTTATGTGCTCTTGAAAGTGCCACCTCCTGGCTAGAGGCCAACCAATGCACAAAAAAAAATACTAAACAAAAACGCAACCAAGGATCCTAACAGAGTCCACTTCACACCCCTGCTACCTCCACTGGAGCCAGTTGCCAGTATCCACTGCTACAAGACCTGAAGATGAATCACATTACAGGACCCTATGCAGACACTCCCCAGTACCAACCTAGAGCCCGGTAGCTCTGCTGTGTGGCTAGACCCAAAAGAGCAAAAACAATCACTACAGTTTGGCTCTAAGGAAGCCCCATTCCTAGGGGAAGTAGGAGAACACCACATCAAGGGAGTATCTCATGGGACAAAGTATGACAAAACAAGGTTCTTTAACATCCTGAAAAGATCATACCTGCTCACCAGCAATGAATTTAAACCAAGATGAAATCTCTGAATTGCCAGAAAAAAAATTCAGAAGGTCGACTATTAAGCTAATCCAGGAGATCCCAGAGAAGGGCAAATCCAACTTAAAGAAATCAAAGACATGAGATAGCGTATGAAAGGAATATTCTTCAGTGAAATAAATAGCATAAATAAAAAACAATCACAACTTCTGGAAATCAAGGACACACTCAGAGAAATGCAAAATGCACTGGAAAGTCTCAGCAACAGAATAGAACAAACAGAAGACATAACTTAAGAGTTCAAAGACTAGATTTTTGAATTAACCCAATCCATCAAAGACAAAGAAAAAAGAATTAAAAAAAAAGCCTCCAAGAAGTTTGAGACTATGTTAAATGTCCAAACCTAAGAATAATTGGTGTTCCTGAGGAAGAAGAGCAGTCTAAAAGTTTGGAAAACATATTTGAGAAAAATAATCAAAGAAAACTTCCCTGGCCTTGCTAGAGATCTACACATCGAAATACAAGAAGTTCAAAGAACACCTGGGAAATTCATCAAAAAAAGAGCATCATCTGGGCACATATTCATCAAGTTATCTAAAGTCAAGACAAATAAAATAATCTTAAGAGCTGTGAGGCAAAAATACTAGGTAACCTAAAAAGGAAAACCTATCAGATTAACAGCAGATTTCTCAGCAGAAACCCCATAAGCTAGAGGGGACTGGGGTCCTATTTTTGGCTTTGCAAAAGGAAAATATCTTGGGAACCTTCAGGCTGAAAACTGCTCAGGGCAAATCTACCTTTCATTCTATTCAAAGTCATCCCTATGCTCACAGAGATAGGTGCATATTCTGATTGCCTCCTTTGGAAAGACATCAGAAACAGAAACTCAAAAGAATGGAACCATTTTTCTCTTATCTACCTGTTACCTGAATGTCTGGGGTGGGGAGGGGCAGGGGCTTGCTTTGAGTTGTCCCCACCTTTCTGGACAGAACGAATGTACTGCCTACATATATTAATTGACGTGTCATGTCTCCCTAAAATATATAAAACCAAGCTGTACCCCAACTGCCTTGCACACATGTTGTGAGAACCTCCTAAGGCTGTGTCACAGATGCATCCTCAACCTTGGCAAAATAAACTTTCTAAATTAACTGAGACCGTCTCAGATTTTCTGGCTTCACAGCTTCCTTACACAAAACAATTATCAGCCCAAAATTTTGTATCCAGCAAAACTAAGCTTCATAAATGAAGGAAAGATTCAGTCTTTTCCAGACAAACAAATGCTGAGAGAATTTGCCACTACCTAGGCAGCACTACAAGAACTGCTAAAAGGAGCTCTAAATTTTTAAACAAATACTTGAAGTACACCAAAATAGAACCTCCTTAAAGCATAAATCTCACAGGACCTATATAACAATAACACAATGAAAAATAAAACAGTTATACAGGCAAAAAATAGCATGATGAATAGAATAGTATCTCAAATATCAATACTAACATTGAATGTACATGGCCTGAATGTTCCACGTAAAATATACAGAATGGCAGAATGGATAAGAACTCACCAACCAGGGTTCGGCTGTCTTCAAGAGACTAACCTAACACATAAGGTGTCACATAAACTTAAGGTAAAGGGGTGAAAAAATATATTCCATACAAATAGACACCAAAAGCAAGTACAAGTAGCTATTCTTATATCAGAAAAAAACAAACTTTAAAGTAACAACAGTTAAAAAAGACAAAGAGGGACATTATAAAATGATAAAAGAACTAGTCCAACAGGAAAATGTCACAGTTCTAAATATATATGCACCTAACACTGGAGCTCCAAAATTTATAAAACAATTACTACAAGACCTAAAAAATGAGATAGAAAACAACACAATAATAGTGGGGGGCTTTAATACTCCACTAACAACAGCAGACAGGTCAAGACAGAGAATCAGCAAAGAAGCAATGGATTTAAAATATATCCTACAACAAACGGACTTAAAAGATATTTACAGAACATCTACCCAACAACTGAAGAATATACATTATTTTCATCAGCACAAGAAACATTCTCCAAGATAGACCACATGATAGGCCACAAAACAAGTCTCAGTAAATTTAAGAAAATCAAAATTATATCAAGTACTCTTTCAGACCACAGTGAAATAAAATTGGAAATCAACTCCAAAAGGAACCCTCAAAACCAGGCAATACATGGAAATTAAATAACCTGCTCCTGAATGATCACTGGGTAAACAATGAAATCAAGATGGAAATTTAAAAGTTCTTCAAACTTAATGATATAGTGATACAACCTATCAAAACCTATGGGATACAGCAAAAGCAGTGTCAAGAGGAAAGTTCATAGCATTAAATGCCTACATCAAAAGTCTAAAAGAGCACAAATAGACAATCTAAGGTCACACCTCATGAAATTGGGAAAACAAAAACAATCCAAACACAAACCCACCAGAAGAAAAGAAATACAAAGATCAGAGCAAAACTAAATGAAATTGAAACAAAAAAAACCATACAAAAGATAAATGAAACAAAAATCTGTTTTTTTTAAATATATATAAAATTGAAAGACCATTAATGAATTTAATGAAGAAAAAAAGAGAGAAGATCCAAAGAAGCTCAATCAGAAACAAAATGGGAGATATTACAACTGATACTAAAGAGACTTCATTGTCTGAGGTAAATATCCGAGGTCCATTGTCTCATGCCAAGAAAATCAAGGATGTGGACACACAAGAAGTGAGTTTAAGACAGAAGTTTTAATATATGAGAGAAAAGAGAAAAGCTCTCTCTCCTGGAGAAAGAGAGAGAGAGACTTCCTAGTTGGTCTTCTGGTTCCATGGTGAAATGCATGGGGTTTTATAAATTAGCTTGTGGAGGCAGTATCTGATATACATAGGGCACAAGAGATTGGTTGGACCAAATGTTCCATTTGCATAGCATGCAAAGAAGCTGGCCATCTCACTGTAATCTTTTATTATGCAGATGGGGTCTCTACCTGGCTGGTGCCATGTTGCCTCCTTTTTTACTGCACATGTGGCAACAAAGAAAAGAGGAGAACACCCATGTTGAATACACTTGCGTTTCAGGTATCCCTTTTCTATAGGCACAGGTGTCGGCATTTACCTATGCAAGCTTTTGGCTTGCTTATCTATGCTTGAAGCTTGAGCTTTAGGCTGCTTTGTGTTAGAAAAGAAATAATTTGGGAGCTGCTTTTTATTAAAAGGAATCCTTACCGAGGACTCTCTTACCTTCACTATCTGCCTAAATAATTTCTTTCTAGCTCCTGTATCAATACCCCAGAAATATAAAAAAAAAAAAATCAATGCTACTGTGAACACATTTACATGCTTAAACTGGAAAACCTAGAGGAGATAGATAAATTTTTAGAAATATAAAACCCTCCTAGATTAAACCAGGAATATATAGAATGTCTGAACAGACCAATAACAACCAGTAAGATTTAAATAGTAATTAAAAATTGCCAACAAAGTCGAGGACCACTGTGATTCACAGCTGAATTCTATCAAACATTCAAAAAAGAATTGGTACAGATCCTATTGACACTATTCCAAAGGATAAAGAGAGAATCCTCCCTAAATCATTCTATAAAGCCAGTATTACCCTAATACCAAAACCAGGGAAGGACATAACCAAAAAAGAAAACTACAAACCAATATCCCTGATGAACATAGATGCAAATCTCCTCAACAAAATACTACCAAACTGAATCCAATAGCGTATCAAAAAGAATCCACCATGATCAAGTGGGTTTCATACCAGGAATGGAGGGATGGTTTAACATACATAGCCAATAAATGTGATACACCACTTAAACAGAATTAAAAACAAAAATAACATGATCATCCTAGTAGACACAGAAAAGCATTTGAAAAAATCTAGCATCCCTTTATGATTAAAACTCTCAGCAAAATTGGCATAGAAAGGACATACCTTATGGTATGTTGACTGTGGGCTTGTCATAGATGGCAATTTCACTATTAGGTAACCACACAGAAGAAAAGAAGTCATTATACGAAAAAGATATTTACACACAAATGTTTACAGTAGCACAATTTGCAATTGCAAAAATATAGAACCAGCCCAAATGCCCACAAATCAACTAGTGGATAAAGAAAATGCGATACATACATACCATGGAATACTACTCATCCATAAGAAGGAATGAAATAATGGCATTTGCAGCAACTTGGATGGAATTGGAGACTATTATTCTAAGTAAAGTAGCTCAGGAATAGAAAACCAAACATTGTATCTTCTCATTCATATGTGGGAGCTAAGCTATGAGGACACAAAGGCATAAGAATAATACATTGGACTTTGGGGACTCAGGGGAATGGGTAGGGAATGGCAAAGGATAAAAGACTACACAGTGAGTACAATTTACACTGCTTGTGTAATGGGTGCATCAAAATCTCAGAAATCACCAATAAAAAAATTATTAACGTCACCGAACACCACCTGTTCCCCCAAATAAAAAATTATAAAAAAAACCCAAAATCCTAATTCTGCCCCCCTAACAGAACAGACCCCCCTCTTGGCCAAAGGGAATCCCCAAGGGAATCCCCAACAAACACCTAAAAAACTAGTTCTGGCCATAACAGGAAGCTGGATGTCAGACATGCCTCACTATACCTTTCCCCCACCTTGGAATTGAAGGCCAACTGACCAGCATTAACATTAAAACAGAAATTATAAGACTGACAGAACAGACAATCTCAACAAAATATCAAATTATAAACAGGATATAAGACCATGCCAGACAAGATTAAGTCTCCACCCCAAGGTAAACAGAGTCATATATTACATGCATGTTTGTTCAATATATATGTGTAAGGACCAATTCCATAAATATTCATAGCTCCTCTGTTCAACCAAAAGACTTAGTCTTATAAAAATCTTGAAAAGAAGGATACTCTGAAGATCAATCAAAATTGAAGAGCCCCTCCATTGCTATTAAACTTTGGGGAACCACTAGCTGAGTATACTTGTCCAAGATTAAGCCTGTTTCTTATGAGTCCACATAGGCACCTGAGAAAGACACCACGACCTACACTTGTGAACCCCTAGAAGACCTAAATCTGTTGTTTTGCAAATAAACAGATAAGTAACATCCTTAATCCCTCCTACAGATACTCAACCATCTTGACAACTCTCATCCCAAACAGGTTTGCACCCCCAATGGATACCTATGGCAATGTTGTCACCTATTCAATCAGCCTATAACTTGTTTCTCATTTGGGATTATTAAACCCATGGTTACCAGTGTATTGATAACATTTGGTTCAGGGGTTAATGTACAATAAAACAAGCAAAGCCCTCTAATATACAATTATATAACATCACTTATCTGGGTGTTAAGTAGGCAATCAGCCTTAAATTGGCTGGGATTGAGGCTGCCATTGGTTTATTGGCCCCATGGGTAAAATTTGCCTATCACGAGGCAACTCTTCAAAACTTTATTTCTTCATCCTACACAATGTCTCATAAAACGGGGATACTTTAGATAAACTAAAACTTTCCCATCAATCCTTAGCAGATACAGCAATGAATAATAAATTAGCACTAGATTACTTATTGGTTGAAAAACGGGAGCATGCACTATGATATTTAAAACCTGCTGCACTTCTATAAACACCTCAGGTCAAATAGAAGGAAGTACACAGAAAATATATGAACAAACTGCTTGGTTGTATACATACATAACCAAGGCACCAATCTCAACTATATCTTATCAACCATTAAAAGCACCCTCCCAAGTCTCATTTGGTTTTTGCTCTTCCTAGGACCATTAATAGCTATCTTGTTATTACTAATATTTGGCTCTTTCTTTACCTCTTGGTAAAGTTTGTGTCTTCTAGAATACAACAATTATATATAAAGATAATGCTGGCACAAGGCTTCCAATCCATCCCATCATCAGACACAGAAAATAAAGTTATCCTGCTTTTAGGCCCCTTAGAGCAGGCAACCAGAGATTTTTTAATCCTCCAATACTAGGCAGGGCCTATGTCTATAGAATCATCAGGACATCACATGCACAAGGACTTCCCCTGGCTCCCGGAAGTTAATTGCAAACCCTTATGAGAGAATCCTATCGCAGAGATCAACGTACACTGTCAGCAGAAAGAAGGTACAGAATGACCTTGGCCCTTCATCTCTCCCTAAGATTAAAGGTTCTCTCATAAGTCATAAGACTTTCTTTAAATCAGCAAAGTACTAAATTTTGTCATACTGTCAACTCACTTACACACAGACATAACTTAGCTTAGCTTTTACATGGATAAGACCCCTATATAAAAAATGTTTAAAACAAAGCTGGCACATTTCTCCTCTTGCTTTATGAGGAATCCCTACTCTCTGAGTAGCTTTCAATAAAATATCTCTTTTTTACTGCACTCTGTCACTTTCCTTGAATTCCTCTATTGGGGTCTGAATTGGGACCCCCTTTTTTCAGCAACACTTTTACCCTTCCTGATATGTGCCATACTGATAGGAAGAGAACAACCAAAACAACAAAACAAACATCAATAACAACCTGGATAGTCTTATATTATCCTTCAATATATCTGTCATTTATGAGTGTTTGTACTACACTGAATCTCTTTGGCCAAGACCAAGGAGGTTTTGAAACTGGGTTTTGAGGTTCTGTCAGTTTTTTCATCCCAGTTGCAGAAATCTGAATAAACCTCCTCCCATATTGGAGAAGCCTACTTATTTCCTTTTTCTTTTTGAAGGGAATTTCATTTATATCATATATTTCATCCTTTTTCCACCTTGTACTCTATAGTAAAATTATTTTTTAATGAAAAGCAAAACTTTTGATATTTACATTTTCGTATTTTAAAAACATTGACTTTTGAGCCCATCATCTTGGTGTGGACTCAGAAAATGATGTTTTGGAACTCGAAGACTGAATATTGACTTTTTCACTTTGCATTCCTTCTTTAACAATCCAAATATTGACAAAAGAAGGATTGAGATACTATTAAGTGGTTATCATTTTGAGAAAAAGATTTCCACTCTGGCTAAATGAGGAATGTTACATATAAGTAAGTATAAATAAGAAAACCAACATGATTATATGTATAACATACACATATACACATGTTATCCATGACAAAAAAAGTCTTGGTTGAAACAATAAAATGACCAAACATTTCCAAGGAGGCTATAGGGACAGATGAATAGTAGGACAAGTATAAAGTTTTAGTGAAACTTTAAATTTTAAGATGTAAGCAGTTCAAAAGGCAATGAAGGAGATCAAAAAAAGATGTTCAAAACTAAAAAGAGACAGAAGAAAGAAGTGTGATAAAAAAATCTTGTTTTAAGAATAATTAATAACCTTAGTGTAAAATATGGAAGAGAAGTACAATTAAAACTACCGCAAATTTATAGAATATTCATGGACTTGACAATATGTAAATGATCATATTCTCATAAATAGAGTTTTAGTGGAGTGGTTGTGGCAGAAATCAGACTGTACTGTACTGAGAATTGCATGAAAGATAAGAAAGAATGTGAATGTAGAAAATACTAAGATGCATGTTTTAAGAAACCAAAAAGAGAGATGACAGTGATCAGAATGAGACATTTTAAATTAGGCCTATTTGTTGTTATTGCTGTTGCTTAAAGTGAGTAAGACTTGGGCATAGTTTTAGGAGAAAGGGAAGACCAAAAAAAAAAAAAAAGAAAAACCATGAGAGAGAAAGAGAGATAATTTATTAGATGAGATTCCTAATATGAGAAAGGTGGCAATCAAAAGTTATAATGGAATTGACCTTTACCTGGACTCATAGCCAATTCTATTCAATTGAAGATAAGAAGTGAACAGAAGATGTCGATGGAAATAATTGGGAGACAGTGAGTCTCACACAAAATGACATCAGTTTTCTCAATGAATTGAAGAAGGTGAAATTATCTTGATAAGGATTGCTTGAGTTCAAACAGTTTTTGAGGCCTGGTATCTTGCAGGAAACTGTACTTTGCAACCCGACTGCCTGCTTAGATAGTAGAAATCTACAGACCTTACGTATGAAGCTGGGTGATGAAACCTATTATGAGTGCAGCAAATTTGAATTTAGTGGCAAATGTTGTATTTCACCTTAATGGAATAATTAGTTTTCAGCTAGATCTTCTAAAAAGTTTAGTATATACGTTTTGCCTAAGTAATCTAGCATCTACTTATCGGGCCATCCTCGATATGATTAGCAGCCCAGGCCCTACACGCTTAACAGTATAGGAAAAGAAATCAGAACTATAACCTAGTTGACTCCATAGAAGAAAGGGTCTAATGGCCATCTCTTTGCGACAATGTATGGTAAAACATGACATATGCAATCCATGTAACTGCGGTTGCACATACTGATAGAAGAAATGCCTTTTCTCCTCTGACCACAATAAGGATCCGATTTCCCTGAGAGATCATATAACGTAGGAAAACTCTATCCACTACATTCTATATTGTTAGCATTTACCTTTTCTTGATGGACTTTGAGAAATTGTAACTCCTGCCTCTTCTGATTGGCTTACCTCTCATCTTTCTTTGCTATTGTATAAGTTTAGGAGTTATTTACACTGCTTAATTGTGTATTATTTTAAGTTTTGCTCTTTTGAGTCTGATGGGTGTAACCTTTTTCTCCTAGCTTAAATTTTGGCCAAAGGTACTAACATTAGAAAAGTTCTGGTATACAATTTTAAAATGTTGCTCATAAGAAGACTTCCAAATTTTGAAAAATTATGCAAAATTACCATGGGATTTTATTTCCAGTATGCTTTAGACCCAAGGTACCATACCAATGAAAATGAGTTAGATGATGATCATTATTTAATATTCTGTATTAAGTGTAGTTCATACAAAGTGAGAGAAGATTGTTCAAAGTTCCTCATGGTAGATTGGATTTATACACAGGGTTAAAATAGTTTTTTCAGCAGTAAAGCATCAATGTGTTTTTTACAATTTATT
>NW_026652282.1:75038248-75038951 GCF_009828535.3 Hylobates moloch
CCCCCACTCTCTTCTGGCTTGTAGAGTTTCTGCCGAGAGAGTTGGAATGGGGACATATGAAAATTCTAAAGAATCTTTGCCATCAGTAGCCTCTCCACCTCATTTGAGAAGATTAACCCTGCTTTGACTGAGGGAACTGTAATTCCATCTCATAAGGTAGTTGCCTTATAAGGCGCTGCTGATTTTCCTCAGGACCTACATCCACCACCCATATTTGCTTCTAAACCTAGAAATACACTCCAGTCCCAGCAGATCCCTAAAGATGAAGTACAGAGCGTGACCCATGGGGAGGTGTGCAAAATGATTTAGGATGTAAATACAATATGGAAAAAAATATATCCTACTAATAGTATGTCATAGATTACAGTATTGTACTATTCAAATGTGAATCCCATGATTACATATAGATATATTTCAATTTGAATTAGAATGAATATATTGAGTTTCTGCTCTGTGCAAAGTATTCCTTCAAAGCATCATTTTATTCCTCTGTGATCTTTTCTAGACACTTTTTCTTTTTTATACAACTTTTCTACTTAAGTAGTACTATGACCTTTTATTTTAATTACTATCCATATGCTGAAAATTCCCAGAACTTTCCTCTAAGTTTCGATCTATTCATCCATCTGGCTACTTACTATTTCTTTTTTCTTTTTCTCTTCTTTTCTCTTCTCTTTTTCTTTTTTCTTTTTTTTTTTTTTTT
>NW_026652282.1:75038961-75063495 GCF_009828535.3 Hylobates moloch
TCTGTCACCCAGGCTGGAGTGCAGTGGTGGCAGGATCTCAGCTCACTGCAACCTCCACCTCTCGGGTTCAAGCGGTCCTCCGCCTCAGCTTCCCGAATAGCTGGGACTACAGGAGCGGCCGCCACGCACGGTTGATTTTTGTATTTTTAGTAAAGTTGGAGTTTCACCATGTCACACAGGCTGGTCTTGAACTCCTGACCTCAAGTGATCCGCCCAGCTCAGCATCCCAAAGTGCTGGGATTACAGGTGTGAGCCACTGCGCCTGGTGTTACTTAATATTTCTACTTGGCTATTTCACAAGCATACAAATTCATTATATCCAAAACTGAACTCAAGAATTTTAATCCCAAACTCACTTTACTTATAGTTAATGGCATTCCTAGCCACTCAGTTGCTAATGCCAGAAAGCTAGGATTCATCCCACACATCTTTGAGCTCTTAATTATCTCTGGAATCTATTCAGTTCTCTCTACTATCACTAACTGCCATGCAAGTTCTGATGATCATTTTGAATCCTGACTACTAAAATAACCTTATCATCAGTCACTTTTTATATGATTTTTCTGCCTACAATTGTCTCTACATAGGTCTTAGTTACACACAAATCAAGTCATTACATTTTCTTGCTTTTGTAGTCTTTTGCACGTGCTATGTACTTTTTCACATCTGAGCATTTTTACAAGGTGTTCCTTAAACGTGGAACAATTTCCCCACTCAATTCCAACTACATTAGCCTAGCTAACACCTTCTTCCTCCTTCATGTCTCAAATTAAATATCACTTTTTCATGCAAGCCTTTTCTGATATGACACATTTTGATATCTCTGTAATACACTCCCCAAATACTTCTTTCTAATTCTTAGACACACTTATTCAATGTCTATGATCTCTATTTTTTAGGTTGGTGCAAAAAGTAATTGAGGTTTTTGCCATTACGTTCAGTGGCATAAACTGTAATTAATTTTGAAGTAACCTAATAGTTAATAATTTCTAGGAGAATATGGATTGTTTATGTCTTATTTATTACAATATTGCTCCCAGAACAATATGCCAGTTAGTAGGAACTCTATGAATATTTATACAATAAATGAATAGAAGAGTGAATGGATGGATACATGAATGAATGGGACATTTGAAAAATCTTACTGCATCAAATAATGGTAATATTCAAAAAAAGGGTTTCTGTCATTCATGACATAGGTAATGAGGTTACCAATTAATAAGTGTGGCATAGCCAAATAAGAGTTGGAATTTAAAATGAGCACATACTTTCTGTCTTTAATAGCAATCTATAAATCACTTAAAGCTTGGGTATTCACTGGGAATTATTTCATATGTCTCTATTTTAAACATTTGCTATAAAAAATTAAGGAAGTTATTTATCATGGGTTTGGAGAATGAATAATAAAAAGATGTGTATCACATGTAAAAAACTATAGCTGAGGTTCAGTCTAAAGTAATAGTAGAAAATGAAAACGCACTTTTGACTGTGGACTATGCTGAAAGCATTTATTTTGTGATTATGAGATACATTTTGCAGCTTAATCACCCACAGTGTAAAACATTGCTAATTGCTGACCTAATGTCTACTTCTTGCTTATCAACAAATGTACTTTTATGTTGACTGAAGAAAACCTTCAGTACTCCATTTATCAGCCTTCTTTGCATCTAGAACAGGCCATGTGACAAAATTATGACCAAGTATTTTATATATTTATATATATGTATGTGTGTATATATATGTATATTGAATATTTGTGGAAAAATTATATGTCAGTCCTTCATCTTCATTACATTTTTATTCTTCCTAAATGGAATATGAATGATATGACTGGAAGTACAGCTGCCACTTTGCACCCTTGAATAGAGTAGATATACACTAAGGATTACTGTGTCATCCATGATTTCCTCCATCAGTGTTTTGTAGTTTTATGTGTACAGATCTTTCAACTTGGTTAAATATATTTCTAATTATATTATTTTTATGTGGTTATCATAAATGGGATTGAGTTCTTGAATATGTTATTACTTTGAACAATATTGGTATATAACTGTGCTACTTATTTTCATATGCTGATTTTGTATCCTAAAACCTTACTGAATTTATTTATCATGTCTAGGATTATTGTGTAGGAATCTTTAGGTTTTTGAGGTATAGCATATCCTCAGTGAACAGAGATAATTTGACTTCCTCTTTTCCAATTTGGATGCTTTCTATTTCTTTATCTTGCCTTATTGTTCTGTCTAAGACCTCCTGTACTATGTTGAATAGGAGTGGTAAAAGTGAACATCCTTGTCTTCTTTCAATTCTTAGGGGGAATACTTTCTACTTTTGTCCATTCAATATAGTGTTGCCTGTGAGTTTGTCACACGTGGCTTTTATTGAGATATGTGCCTTTGTTGCCTCATTTCTGAAGGATTTTTATCATGAAGGAATGTTGGATTTTATTGAAAGCTTTTTCTGCATCTATTGAGATCATCATATGGTTTCTAATTTTGTTTATGTGGTGAATCACATTTATTGATTTGCATATGTTAGCCATCCTTGCATTACAGAAATAAAGCCCACATGACCATAATAAATTACTTTTTGATGTGATGCTGGATTTGGTTTGTTAGTATTATGTGAGGATTTTTCAGTCTAGGTTCATCAGAGATACTGGCTTGTAGTTTTTTGTTATTGTTGTATCCTTGCCAGATTTTGGTAACAGAATGATGCTAATTTCATAGAATGGGTTAGGGAGGAATCTCTTTCCTTCTATTTTTGGGAATAATTTCAATGAGATTGGTCCTAGATCTTCTCTGAACATCTGGTAGAATTTGGCTATAGTCCATCTGGTCCAGGGCTTCTTTTGTTTGATAGATTTTTTTCTTACTGATTTAATTTTGTAATTCATAATTTGTTCAGGATTTTGATTTCTTTTTGTTCAATCTTGGGAGGTTTTGTGTTCACAGGAATGGAACAATTTCTTCTAGATTTTCTAGTTTGTGTGCATAAAGATATTCATAATAGTCTCTGAGAATCTTATGTACTTCTGTGGTATTAGTTGTAATGTCACCTTTGTAATTTCTGATTGTTCTTATTTGAGTCTTCTCCCTTTTTTGCTAATGTAGGTAGCATTTTAGCAATTTTGCTTATTCTTTCATAGAATCATGTTTTTATATCATTGATCCTTTGTATGCTTTTTGGCCTCAATTTCATTTAGTTCTGCTATAATATTTGTTATTTATTTTCTTCTGCTATTTTGCTATTTTGAAGTTTGGTTTGTTCTCATTTCTCTAGTTCCTTTAGCTGTATGTTAGGTTGTCAATTTGAGATATTTCTGTCTTTTAGTTGTAGGCATTTGGCACTATCAGCTTCACTCTTAACTTTTTTTGCTGGATCTCAGAGGTTATGGTATGTATGTTGTACTCTTTTCATTTGGTTCAAAATTTTTTTTTTAAATTTCTGACTTAATTTTATTGTGTGTGTGTGTGTGTTTGTGTGTTTGGTGTTGTTGTTTTAAAGTCTGTTTTATTTGATACAAGTATTGCAACTCCTGCTCTTTTTGTTTTCAACAAAAATTGATCTTTCTACATTCCTTCACTTTAAACCTGTGGGTCTCATGACATGTGATGTTGGTTTCTTGAAGTCAGCAGAAGGTGGGGTCTTTTTTAAATCCAATTTATCACTCTGACTTTTAAGTGGAGCATTTAAGTCATGTATGTTCAAGGCTAATATGTTCAAGGCTAATATTGATTTGTGAGATTTTGATCCCGTCATAGTGTTTTTGGCTAGTTGCTTTGTAGTCTCAATTATGTAATTGCTTTATAGGCTATGGGAACTTTGTTGTTAGGTGCGCTTTTATGGTAGCTAGTATTGTTCTTTCATTTCCATATTTAGAACTCCTTGTACCATTTCTTGTAAGATCATTCTGGTGGTGATAATTTCCTTTAGCATTTATTTGTCTGGGAAATATTTTATTTCTCCTTTATTTATGAAGCTTACTTTGGCAAGATATAAATTTTTTACTGGCATTTTTCCTATTTAAGAAGGCTAAAATTAGGGCTCCAATTTTTCTGGCTTGTAACGTTTGTGCTGAGAAACTGCCTACTGGGTACTATGTTCACTAATTTGGTGATCACTTCACTATAAGCCAAAACCCCAGTATTATGCAATGCACCCTTCCAACCGACCTTCACATGTATCCCCTTTACATTATTCCATATTTATCTAAGACTTTGTTCATTTTTAAAAACTCATTTTTCCTTTATTTTTATCTGACTGGGTTAGTTGAAAAGACTGGTCTTCAAGCTCTGAAATTATTTCTTCTGCTTGGTCTAGTCTACTGTCAAAGTTTCCAAAAATTAGCCTTTTTCAATGCACTGCACTCTCACATTTGATGTAAAACACTTAATAATATATGTGTTGATCTTTTTCTGTAATTTGCTTTTATTGGGCTACTTGCTCATACACATAGCTATATTATACTGTCTTAATAAATATAAATTATAATATGTCATGATATCTGATAGATTATATCCTCCATGTTTGTTATTCTTTGTGTTGGATTTGTTTTTTCTTGATCCTTCAAATTTCCATATGAATATTAAATTCTATTTGTCAACTTCCGTACAAAATCTCCTGCTATTTTGATTTGTCTCTTAAATTTTAAATCTGTAGACCAATTCTTTTACATATATCACTTATATATTTGAAAACCACTTGTAGAAATCATGAGATTTTATCTCTAAATACTTTAGCACATATCTCCTAAGAATAAGTTCAATCTGTTACATAAACATATTTCCCATATCAAACCCTAGAAATGTGATAATCATTTAGAAAATGATCAAATTACAGGACATATTTGAATTTCCCCAATCATCTCAAAATACCTTTTACATCTTCTAACCCAAAGTTCCAATCAAGTTTATTTTGCTTTAATGATATTTAATTGCCATATGTAAAGCTATTTTTATAGAATATACATCTTTAAAATTTCGAACTTATATACAAATTCCGTAAACATAAGGTACTGAATCTTCCAATACTTAAATAAAATGTGTCCCTCCATTTATTGATGTTTTCTTTGGTTTATCTCAGAAGTATTTTATTGTTATTATTGTAGTGTTCTCACATATCAGCATTAGATTTAATCCTATGGATAGTTGATGTTTATAATCATTTAATTAGCATAATTTTAAAACATTTTTTCTACTTTTTGTGATTAGTATACAAAAACAAAACTCACTTTTAAAAATTACAATTTGTCCTAAGTTTAAAAAAAAAAACTTTTACGTTTAGGGGTACAGGTGCAGGTTTGTTACATAGGTAAACTTGAGTCGTGGAGGTTTGTCGTACAGATTATTTTATCACCCAGGTATTAACCTTAATAACCATTAGTTATTTTTCCTGATCCTCCACCTCCTCCTACCCTCCACACTCTAAAAGATCCTAGTGTGTGTCATTCTCCTCTATATGTTTATGTGTTCTCATTATTTAGCTCCCACTTATAAGTGAGAAAATGTGGTGATTGGTTTTCTGTTTCTATGTTAGTTTGCTAAGGATGATGGCCTCCAGCTCCGTCCATCTCCCTGCAAAGGACATGATCTCATTCTTTTTTATGGCTGCATAGTATTTTCTTTAGTCTATAATTTTTTTTTTTTTTTTTTTGGAACGGAGTCTCGCTCTGTGGCCCAGGCTGGAGTGCAGTGGCGCAATCTCGGCTCACTGCAAGCTCCGCCTCCTGGGTTCACGCCATTCTCCTGCCTCAGCCTCTCTGAGTAGCTGGGACTACAGGCGCCCGCCACCACGCCCGGCTAATTTTTTTGTATTTTTAGTAGAGACGGGGTTTCACTGTGATCTCGATCTCCCGACCTCGTGATCCGTCCTCCTCGGCCTCCCAAAGTGCTGGGATTACAGGCGTGAGCCACCTCGCCCGGCCAGTCTATAATTGATGAGTATTTACGTCAATCCCATATATTTGCTACTGTGAACAGTACTGCAATGAACATATGCATACATATGTCTTTATAGTAGAGCAATTTATATTCCTTTGGGTATATACCCAATAATAGGATTGCTGGATTCAATGGTATTTCTGTTTTTAGGTCTTTGAGAAATTGAAACACTGTCTTACACAATGGCTGAACTAACATACACTCCCATCAACAGTGTATAAGCATTCTCCAAAACCTTTGTAGTATCTGTTTTTTTTACATTTTATTTTTAATAATAGTCATTCTGACTGGTATGAGATGGTTTCTTATTGTGGTATTGATTTACATTTCTCTAATGATGAGTAATATTGAATTTCTTTTCATATGATTGTTGGACACATGTATGTTTTATTTTGAAAAGTGTCTGTTCAGGTCCATTGCCCACTTTTTAATGGCATTTTCTTTTTATTGTAAATTTGTTTAAGTTCCTTATAGACACTGATTATTAGACTTTTGTTGGATGCATCATTTGAAAAAATTTTTCTCATTGTGTAGATTATCTTTTTACTCTGTTGATAGTTTCTTTTGCTGTGCAGAAGCTCTTTAGTTTAATGAGAACCCATTTGTCAATTTTTGCTTTGGTGCAATTGCTTTTGACAACTTTGTCATGAAATCTTTGTCTTGAATGGTATTGTCTAGGAAGTCTTCCAGGGTTTTTGTAGTTTTGTGTTTCACATTTAAGTCTTTAGTCCATCTTGAGTTAATTTTTGCATATGGTGTAAGGAAAGGGTCCAGTTTCAATCTTCTGCATATGGTTAGCCAGTTATTCAAGCACCATTTATTGAACAGAGAGTCCTTTCCTCCATTACTTGTTTTTGTCAGGTTTATGAAAGATCAGAGACCTGCAGGTGTGCAGTCTTATTTCTGAGTTCTCTATTCTGTTCCTCTGGTCTATGTGTCTGTTTTTGTACCAGTACCATGATGTTTTGATTACCGTAGCCTTGTAGTATACTTTGAAGTCAGGTGGCTTGATGTCTCCAGCTTTGTTCTTATTGCTTAAGATTGCCTGGGCTATTTGGGATTCTTTTGCATTCCATAAGAATTTTAAAATAGTTTCTTGTTTTAGTTCTGTGAAGCATGTCCATAGTAGTTTAATAGGCATAGCATTGGATTTATAAATTGCTTTGGGCAGTATGGCCAATTTAACAATATTGATTCTTCCTATCCATGGGCATGGAATATTTTTCCATTTGTTTATGTACTCTCTGATTTCTTTGAGCAGTGGTTTGTAGTTCTCCTTGTAGAGGTCATTCTCCTCCCTGGTCAGCTGTATTCCTAGGTATTTTATTCTTTTGTGGCAATTGTAAATGGGAGTTTATTCCTGATTTGGCTGTCGGCTTGACTATCATTGGTGTATAAGAATGTAGTGATTTTTGCACATTGATTTTGTATCATGAATTTATCATTTTAAGAAGCTTTGGTGCTGAAACTATGGGGTTTTCTAAATATAGGATCATGTCATGAGCAAACAGGGACAGTTTGACTTCTCTTCCTGTCTGGATACCTTCATTTCTTTATCTTGCCTGATTGCCCTGGACAGAATCTTCCAATAATATGTTGAATAGAAGTGGTGAGAGAGGCCGTCCTTGTCTTGTGTCTTTTCTTGAAGCAATTACTAATATGTTATCCATCTCCATCGTTTTCTCATTTTGAGAATATTACATAAATGGAGTCATACAGTATCTGACCTTTTTATATTGGCCTTTTTTCACTCAGTCTAATTACTGGAGATTCCACAAATTTGCTGCATGTATCCTCTATTCAATTCTATTGCCTAGTAGTAGATGATGGTATTTACCAATACCGCGGGACACTTTTGTTGCTTCCAGTTTGAGATGAATACAAATAAAGACGCAATTAACAATTATGTAAACATTTTTGTGTGAACATAAATGTTCATTTCCCTAGAATTTGGGATAAGTATGTGGTTGCTGGTTCATATTATAAGTATAGTTTTAGTTTCTTAACAAACTGCAAAACTATTTCCCACTGTGGCTATATTATTTACATCTCCACCAGCAGTATGAGAGTTTTTCCTCATCTACTTCAAAATCTGATATTGTCATAATTATCTTAGCTTCTTTAATAGGTATGTAGTGATTTTTCATTGTGCTGTTGATTTGCATTTCCCTCATGGCTAGTAACGGTGAACCTTTTTTTTTCATGTGTTTATTTGCCTTTTATATATCTTCTCCTTTGAAGTGTGTCTTAAAGTCTTTTTTAAAGTTTTTTTTGCCATTTTCTAATTCAAATTTCTTTATTCTTTCTGTTTGTAACTATTAAATTTTAAAATATTTTAAATGTTATGGGCATGATTTATTGTCAGATATGCATATTATAAAGATTTTTTCCCATTTAGTAGCTTCTCTTTTCATCCCTTAACAGGGTCTTTTGCAAAGCAAATCATTTTAATTGTAATGAATTGTATTTAATTTAACTAATTAATTTATGTAATATAAAAATTTAATTGAAAAATTTTGAATGTTTTATAAAATATGTTCTAGTGGCAAGAATAGAAGCTATTCAACAATTCCTGTATCAGAAGTTTTGTCTCTCTCTATATTATTTTAAAACTGTTAGAGTTTTATATTTTACATTTAAAATCATGATCCCTAACAGGTTAATTTTTGTATAAAGTACTAGCTTTAAGTTGAGATTACTTGTTGCTACAGCTATTCAATTGCTCTAGCATCGTTTTTTTGAAAGTGGCATCCTCATTCAGCTTTTAATTAAGACAACTGTCTACAGGACTATAAGCAGCAGAATGGGGTCAACCTGTAGTATTGATTTTAATCATGCTTCCCAGCATCCTCAACTCAGGCAGCTAAGCAAATGTTATTAACCATCAGAGTCTATCATAGAAACATGGGTGGCTTTATTCTTACATTTTGTTTATTTTTTATTTTTATTCTTACTTTTTGTAGAGATGGGGTCCTATCAGTCTGCCCAGGCTGATCTCAAAATACTGACCTCAAGTGATCTTCTCACCTTGGCCTTCCAAAGTGCTCACAGGTGTGAGCCACCATGCCAGGCTTGTTACCATATTTCTTTACTGGCCATGGCACTAATTCAGAGGAATTCATTCAGGGACTGCATGCTGAATTAGAGGTTGCACAAATAAGAACGTGGTTTGCAGGTATGAAGTTTATGGCAATCTTATCACACAAAACAACCAGCAAGTTCAGGTGGAACTGAATGCTTTTTAGAGCTGAGATGATATAATTGATAAAATCAACTAAAATAAGGGGCAGATTATATAACAAATTTTCCTAATTGAATGACTCTTATTGTAGGAAAAATTACCTGCAGCATAACATAGTAATAAATCTATTAGACCTCTGAAAAGCTCCCCTGTCTGATGAAGATTATACTCATTTTAGAACACTTTCTATAGTAATATGAGGTTTATTTGATCTACTGGTGGTGTTTTATAAAACACATGGTTTCTTATGACCACCTTTTTAAAAAGTATATTTTTATTTTTGTGGGTACATAGATGTACATTTTGATGTATTTTTATGAGTGCATCGGTGTACATTTTAAAATATCTCATGTACACATATGTGTATAATATGTGTTATAAATATATAAATTTATATGTTACAAATATATAAATATAAAGAGGGATATTTAGGCAAGTCAGAAAGTCTAAACATGTGTATATGAGATATTTTGTTACAGGCATATAATGAGACTGAAACACATCAAGGTTCCAATTGGAGACTCTTCTAGAAGGACCGTGCCTATGACTAGGAAAGACCAGGAGGTAGACTGAGTGTCAGAAACTGAAAGCAACTAGCTCAATTTTTAAATATATATTTAATTTTTGTGGGTACATAGTAGGTGTATATATTTATGGGTTACATGAGATATTTTGTTATAGGCATGCAATATGTAAAAATTACATCAGGATAAATGGGGAAACCATCACCTAAAACACTTATCTTTTGTGTTACAAAAAATGAATTATACTTTTAGTAATTTTAACATATACAATAAAATTATTATTACCTATATTCACCATGTTATTCTACCAAATAGTACATATTATTTCTATTTTCTAAATATTTTTTGTACACATTAACTATCTCTACTTTCTCCTAACCTCTCAAACCCACTACCCTTCCCATCCTCTGGCAACAATCTTTCTACACTGTGCCTCCATGAGTTCAATTGTTTTAAGTTTTAGCTCTCACAAATAAGTGAGAACATACGAAGCCTGTCTTTCTGTGCCTGGCTTATTTTATTTAATATAATGACCTCCAGTTCCATCCATGTTGTTGTAAATGACAGGATCGTGTTCTTTTTTATGAGTGACTAATACTCTTGTGTATATGTACCGCATTCTCTTTATCCATGCATCCATTGATGGACACTAAAGTTGCTTGCAAATCTTGGCTATTAGAAATAGTACTGCAATAAATATGGGAGTACCAATATCTCTTCAATATACTGGTTTCCATTCTTTGGGGTATACATCTAGCAGTGGGATTGCTGGATAATATGGTAGTTCTAATTTGAGGTTTTTGGGAAACCTCCAAATAATTCTCCATAATTCTCCATAATGGTTTTACTAAATTATATTCTCACCAACAATGCAAAATAGTTCCCTTCTCTCCATAATCTCACCAGCATTTGTCAATGGCTTTTCGTATAAAAGCCATTTTAACTGGGGTGAGATCACATCTCATTATAGTTTTCATTTGTATTTCTTTGATGATGAGTGATGTTGAGCAGCTTTTCACATACCTGTTTGCCATTTGTGTGTCTCCTTTTGAGAAATGTCTATTCAGATCATTTGCTCATTTTTAAAATCAGATTATTAGATTTTTTTTCTTGTAGATTTCTTTGAGCTCCTTATATGTTCTGGTGATTAAACTCTTGACATATATTTGTTAGTTTGCAAATATTTTCTGCCATTCTGTGGGTTGTCTCTTCACTTAGTTAATGGTTTCCCATGCAGAAGCTCTTTAACTAGATGTGATCCCATTTGCCCATTTTTACTATGGTTGCTGGTGCTTGTGGGTTGTTATTCATGAAATCTTTGCCCACTCGAATGTCATAGAGAGATTTCCCAATGTTTTCCTGTAGGAGTTTCATAGTTTAACATCTTAGATTTAAGTATCTAATGCATTTTGATTTGATTTTTCTATATGGCAAGATATAAGGATCTAGTTTCATTCTTCTCCATATGGATATCCAATTTTCCCAGTAACACTTATGGAAAAGATTGTTCTTTCTCCAATGTATGTTCTTGGCCTTTTTGTAGAAAATCAGTTCACTCTAGATGCGTGGCTGTCTTTATTGGTTCTTTATTCTGTTTCATTGGTCTATGTGTCTGCTTCTTTGTGAGTACCATGCCATTTTGGTTATTATAGCTCAGTAGTATAATTTGAAGTAAGGTACTATTATTCCCCCACTTTTGTTCTTTTTGCTCAGGGTATCTTTGGCTATTCTGGGTCTTTTATGGTTCCATATAAATTTAAGGATTTTTTTCTATATCCGTTAATAATATCATTGGTATTTTGAAAGGGGTTGTGTTGAATCTGTAGATTGCTTTGTGTAGCATGAACATTTTAATGATGTTGATTCTCACAAATTATGACATTGAATACCTTTTTAGTTTTTGTGTCCTCTTCAATTTCATGTGTCAATGTTTATAGATTTCATTGTAGATATCTATCTTTTCTTTACTTAATTCCTAGGTATTTAATTGTATTTTTAGCTATTATAAATGGGGATTCTTTTTTGATTTTTTAAACTATTGTTTGCTAGTGGCATATAGAAATGTTACTGATTTGTGTATTTTGTTTTTGTATCCTGCAACTGTAGTGAATTTATCAGGTCTAAGAAGTTTTTTGGTGGAGTCTTTAGGTTTTTCCAAATATAAGATCATATCATCTACAAACAGTTATAATTCGACTTCTTCCTTTCCAATTTGTGTGCCCTTTATTTCTTTCTTTCATATGATTGCTCAGCTAGGACTTCAAGGGATATGTTGAATAACATTGGTAAAAGTGGACATCCTGGTCATGTTCCAGATCATAGAGAAAAGATTTTCAGTTTTTCCTCATTCAAAGCGATGCTACCTGTGTGTTTGTCACATATTGCTTTTATTATGTTGATGTATGTTTCTTCTATACCAAGTTTTTTAGGATTTTCATCATGAAGCAATATTAAATTTTATCAAATGCTTTTCCGTCATCAATTGAAATGTTTATATGGTTTTTGTTCTTTATTCTGTGAATAGGATATATCATATTGAGTGATTCGCATATGTCAAACTGTCTTTCATCCCTGAGATAAACTCCACTTGGTCATGATTAATGATCTTTTTAATGCATTGTTGAATTTGGCTTGCTTGTATTATTTGAGAACTTTTGCATCACTGTTCATCGGAAATATTGGCCTGTAAGTTTTTTTTTTCTTTTTTTAATTTAATGTGTCTTGTTTTGGTGTAAGGGTAAAACTGGCCTCATAGAATAAATTTGGAAGTATTTCCTCTTCCTCTATTTTTCAGAAGAATTTGAGAAGGATTAATATTAGTTCTTTTCTAAATATTTGATAAAGTTCAGCAGTAAAGCCACCAGTCTTGGGATTTGCTTTGCTGAGAGAGGTTTTGTTATGGCTTTGATTTCATTACTTGTTATCAGTCTGTTCAGGTTTTGCATTTCTTCATGGTGCAATCTTGGTAGGTTGTATGTGTCTAGGAATTTATTCATTTCTTCTAGGTTTTCCAAAGTATTGGCATATAGTTGCTCATAGTAGCCAGTAATGAACCTTTGAATTTCTCCAGTATCAACTTTAATGACTCCCTTTTCATGTCTTATTTTATTCATTTTGGTCTTCTTTCTTTTTTCCGTTAGTCTGGCTAATTTTTTTCAAGTTTGTTTATCTTTTCACTAAATCAAGTTTTTATTTTACTGATCACTTAAATTTTTCATCGTTTCAATTGCATTTATTTCTGCTCTGATCTTTAGTATTTCTTTTCTTCTACTAATTTTGGGTTTTACTTTATTCCTCCTTTGTGTTTGAAGGATATTTTCACTGGATATATTATTCTAGGGTGAAATTCTTTTTTCAGTGCATTAAATATGTCATGACACATTCTCCAGGTCTGTAAGATTTCTGGAGAGTCTACGGCCAGACATATTGGAGCTCTGTTTGTTATTTCTTTCGTCTTGCTTCTTTTACCAACACTGCTTTATCCTTGACCTTTGGGAGTTTGAGTATTAAATGCCTTGATGCAGTGTTCTTTGGGTTAAGTCTCCTTGATGTTTTCTATGATCACCTTTAAGTTGCAAGCAAATGTGTTTTCAAAACAAAGGCAAGTTAACATTTGGTTTCCCCAGTAGTGCAATGATTACTGGATGCATATACTACTCCATTCAGAAAATGTTTATAATTGTTGAGACCTCCCCAAATGGAAACTACATCAGTCAATTGCCCAGGTTAACATTTCTCCCTCTGTCGTGGCCTCCTGGCCAGTGGTAAGTCTTAAGGTTCCCAGTTAATGTCAAATGATTGATTCTGGACCTTGTTTACAGTAAGAACTGCCTGAGAATAGTTCATTCTACCGGTCTTTTTTGTCCATGCCACTCAGTCAGGTGCCATTCACCTACACTATGCAGTAAGTGGGTGACGGATAAGGGAATAATGGCAGGAAATACATCTAGAGAGATTGACAGGTGTTTTATTTGACAGATGCAGAAGCAGAAGCCCTCCTGTGCAATTTCCAGTAGGCTTCATAGGAAGGCTAAGGGAAGTGTTCATCAAATTGTGTTTCAGGACTGTTTGGTGAGGAAATGCTATCAAAATTCAAATACATGGTGTTTGTAAAAATGGAGAAGAGTGAAACCAGGGCATTTTACTTCAAACAGTAGCAATCCTGAAATATATATTATTAATATGACTTAATCCTTTGTCACTCCTGGAGATAAGCAGTCCACTTTTCAGTTGGAGGTAAAGTTGCTCTCTTTTCATTGCCACAAAATTGGTATGTCACATTCCAATAGCTATAAAAACACTGATTTTACAATAATCTGCTCTTCACTATTGGAATTCTAATCTAAAAATTTCAGGAGCAATAGAAACAATGGCAATTTATAAGACTTGAGGAGACTTAATATGTTCCCTACTTTTCCCAAATAGACCACTGTAGACGACTCAGAGAATAGTGCAGTTGACATGTAGTCTTTATCACTATGCTGTTGGACCATGTTAATTCAACAACAAAATCCAAGTTGCTGAAAAGGAATTAAGTTTGAATCTGCTGGGCCTCCTTTTAGCCATGCTGCTATCTGGGTTCACCAACCAGAACAGCAGGGATTGCTGTTAGGAGGAAGACAAAATACACTGTGCCAAGGAATGGTTCAAAGTAGGTTTTTATACACCTCCCCCAAATTCCTTTTGTTCATTACTCTGGAATAGTTCAGAAGGGTAGCTGCCTTTTAGAAACAGAACATTCGGTGAACAAGGCCTTACCAATCAGACCAGACATTTTTCATGTATATTCGTACTTCAGGCCACTTCTTTCTTAATACCAGATTAATTACCAAGTGTATGGTGCAAAATTCAACGTCTAGGAGGATTTGTTATCAATGGTGATACAGCTTTCCATAAAGAGCTTGCTACTTTATTAAGGTGTGTAGAGGAGGAGGAATGGGGAGAAATAAAGTCAGAAATCCTTTTGAGTTGATTTTTGAGGAAGTTGTTCAAGTGGTCATCAATACCAGATGCTTGTGCATGGTAGGCATGTACAAATTTCACTGAAAATCTTGACTGAAAGCCTGTTGCTTAGTGGCTTTTATTACATATATAAGATACAATCTTGTCAGACTAAAAATTACCTGAAACACCAAACACTGTATACAGATAAGTTTTCAGAGTGACAATGGTGTGCCTGAACTTGTTTAATCAGACTGAATTAGAAGTTTTGTAATCATGAAAAAGGGCCAAAAGTAGAGAACAATCCCCATTTCCCCAAGAGTGAGTCTAAGATCTGATGTAGTCAATAAGTCAGTGTAGGCAGAAGTGAGGCCCCACACAATATTGCCTCCCCACTGTGAAATAAACACATCATCTTTTGGCAAGAGTTGCAATAGTAACCTCTACATGAGAAATATAGTGTGCTTTACTCCCTGCGTCATGTATGGTGGTGGATGTGTTTCTATGATTAATAGGGTGATGGATCCAGGCAGCAATGATGGAAATCTAGGTGGTACAGGCTCAATCAGCATCTTGATTCCCATTCAGTCTCATTAGAGAAACAACTTATTCCAGGGGCTTCTAAATGAATTGCCCATACATTATCATTAACAGCTTGGATCTGTCTCAATATGTTATGAATCCAAAGGGATGGGGAGTGTTAATCCAGTATTTCTAATTTTCCAAGTGACTGACCAAACAGCTATTTAATTGGCAACAACCAAATAGTCGGAGGCAGGGGAGGCAGGACATGTAAAATATAACAACGTTAACAAAGAGGGACAACAGCTAAAGCTAGGAGACTGTCCTGGAGTCCTACTCACTATGCAAGTGGATTCCATATTCTTTTGATTCTTCACAGCTGATTCTGAGGCTGAAGAGAGTCAATCACCTGTTGGATGCCACCAAATTACAGTTTGTCATCATGTAACAAGGCTTAGGCAATTAGAGACACTTCTGTGAAACAAGGGCACCAATTAGCCAATGATTTTAATTCAGGCATTGAAGAAGTGGATAGTATTTTCCACAATGGAATAGCTACTATTCTTCACATAAAAGCTGAAAGGCCACTGTGTCAAGACTGGCTGGATTTTTTAATAGTCTACTTTCATTGAGAAACCAAATTGTCAAGTCTTTCCCACAGTCTTTCATTGAACCTGATTTGACTCACCACAAGATGAGAGTTTCAGGCTAGAAAATCATAAGACTTCTATCTGTCAGGAATTTAGTTCTGGCAAGGATCCAGTAGCAAGCTTTTTAAGGAAAGGTGTACAAGAGTTGATAACAAATACTCCTAGATGCTGAATTTTGCATCATACCCTTGGTAATTAATCTGGTGTTAAGAAAGAAGTGGCCTAAAGTAGGAATATACATGAAAAATGTCTGGTCTGATTGGTAAGGCCTTGTGAAGAGTGATACTGGAAGATTTTGGAGACAATGCTGACTGGAATATGCATAAGAATGGATCTAGGAAAGTGGGTATAGAGTTGGCATGTCTTCGTGTCTTACAACAATACCCACCAGACAGTATCTACGAAGAAGAGACACTCAGCAACCACAGAGATGCTTTCCCTAGATGTAAACCATTTTCTATTCTCAGCTACTTCAATGTTTATTCAATGGGCCCATAAAGAAAGAACCATAGTAGCAGAAATGGAGGCTATGAATGGCTGCAATACCCTGGCATACCTCTCGCAAGAGTTTGCGCAACTACCATTTCTTATAAATGCCTGATGTGTCAATAGTAGAAACCAATGCTGAAAACTTGATATGATTCCATCCATGAAAGAGATCAGCCAGACACTTTGTTTCAACATTATTATATTAGCCTTCTTCTAATTGAAGATAACAGTAATTCACACTTTCAATAATTTATATCTGCTCTGAAATTCATTGGCCTTCCTTGGCCACAATGCCTGTATGATTTCCACTAACCACTTACTTACAGCCTTCTGATGTACTCACATGTGATCCCACATAGCTGTTTCAGACCAAGGAGCCCATTTTGTTTTGAAGAATAATTTGTTACTGATTGCTGTATCACTTGAAAACCTGTGGCCTGTTAGACCTTTATTATAGTTTCTTAAAGGCTCGCCTAAAGCAATTGTTGTGGATGACAACATGGTACAGTCAAAGTTATATTGTACAGAATACAGTATTGTCATGGAACCAAGACTGACATATCATTCCGTGGTCAAATGCTAAATAATGTTTCCAAGGGGTATATGGAAGTTTGACATTTTTTACCATCACTCCTGCTGACCCACTTCCAGTATTTGTATTTCTAGTTTCTTCAACCTTAGGGCTTTTACTGGCTGAAAGGTCTTGGCTTCCCAGGAGGCAATGCTTTCACCAGTTGGCCCAATCACCATTCCACTGAACTTAATGTTGGGATCACTACTTGGTCCCTTTGAGCTTCTCAATCGAGTGGACAATCAGATAAAGAAATGTTTCTCTTCAATCATAGATAATAGACTTTGATTATTATGAAGAAATACAATGTCTGCTACCAAACAGAGGCAAGGAGTTATATGTATGGAATTTGCTGGATTCACTGAAGGATGTTTTGGTGCTCCTATGATCAGGATTAACAATATGCACTCAACTGGGAAACTTTGTTCTGTGAACTCTGTTTTGGGGAACATAAATTAAAATATGCAAGCAAAGCTATAAACTCAATGAATATACTTTTGTTTTACCTAATAGCTTTATTTATGTGCCCTTCATATGTGCCTCTGATATCCTATCCTGCCGACTGCCCTCTTCTGCAGAATCCAGTGTCTCCATGGTGTGTATTAGCTTTCAATTTATATTAATACTTACCTATCTGATGTGCGTCATTCTCATGCTCTTTCCCTGCAAATGACCTAAAGTTATCCCATTTCTCCTTCTCTACCCTATTGACCCTTTCTATTGCTCTTCACTGAGGAAACTTGTTGAACTAAGATCTTTTGCCTTACTTGGCCTCTTTGCTTATAGATGTCAAGAAACTGATTGGCCGTATATCATTTGAGAAAAATAATGTTATTAATTTTTGTATTTATTGTGTTTGATGTTAGATGTGTAATACATGTGAAATGAACTAACGTATTGTTGATATAAATTATTCTTATTGAAGGTTCAATATTCTCGTTGAAGGCTCTTACTGTAAAAAAAGAAATTTTTGAAAAAAATTCTGAATAAATTTATTACAGCACCTACTACATAGTCTTAGTATTTGGGTATGTACCTTACAGTTACATAAGTGCATAATAAAGATCATCACTATATTTTCTAAACTAAAAAAATGCACTTTTCATACAGTACTTGATGTCATACATTTATACATTTCTAGTTTTGTTTACCTCTGTGCTTTGGGAAATGTTTTCTCTATCAGATTCTTTGTTGTTTGTTGTTTTAATTATTAGAATTGCTTCCTTTACTTTGTGCTCATTTTTTCTTGCTTTAGCTCAGATAAAATTGAACATTTTTAAGAGTTATACATTTCCATACAGCATTAGACAACAGTGGTTGAAATGCCAGAAATGTATAAGTTTTAATACTGTAAATATTGGGTATGGAGTCACAGGAGTTGAGAGAAGATAAAATATGTTTCAGAGTTTTATAAATACATATGTTTAACTCTTATTCTTCTTGATATTCATAAACATTTCAGCTCTTCATGAGTCCTGTAGGTTTTCCTCTATCCAATGTCACAGTCTCCAAAGTTATCAGTAATCTGCATATGACAGCACCTGTCAAAGTCCTATAGCTGATTAAAAACCATCCTTTGAAAAGAATAAAAGCAAGACAACAATTGTCTGTGAATGACAAAATATCTTCAGGGTAGTTACAGTCAAAAACATTATTAACATTATTGACAAAGAAATTTGGTTATTTTTGTGGTTTACAATAACTTAACATAATAACCTTAATTATGGTTGATAGCATATACGCAGACATTAGAATTTTAAAAAATTGCATACAGTTTTGGAACATATATTACCATTATGCACTAAAATATAACCTGAAGAAGATTAAACATTATTCTGGCAATCTCCCATAACTAAACATGTAAAATAATCCTGTTTACCACTCATTGAATGTTCCAGGGTTTCGCTGTAGCATCTAAAAGTTAGGGGTCAGAAAAGGCAATATTTGAAGCTGACATTTGATTTTGGGAAGCCTATCAAACAGTTTAAAGGTTAAAACAATTGATACTATGAAATATAATTCCAGGTTACCGTAAGTCCTTTAGTTAGCCAAAATGATGACTCAAAAATTTTTAAGTGGGTAAAAACCATTACTCATTAAGAGGGAAGACTTAGCTTTCCAAATAGTCTATCTTTAATATTACATAAAAATCCTGTTCAAGAGAGAGAAAGCCATATTTCACCCTTGCATTAGTCTACTATTAATGTCAACCCCAATTTTTAAGGAAACCTTATAGATAATTTTAGTCAATCTTAACCAGCTTGACCATGAGGTGAGATTCTTGTAAATCTCGTATAACCCTTTTCAAATTTTTGTTAGAGAACAGATCAGTGCCTTATGAAAACCTTGCTGTGGCCGGGCATGGTGGCTCACACCTGTAATCCCAGCAATTTGGGAGGCCGAGGTGGGCAGATCACCAGGTCAGGAGATCGAGACCATCCTGGCTAACACAATGAAACCCCATCTCTACTAAAAATACAAAAAATTAGCAGGGCGTGGTGGCAGGCACCTGTAGTCCCAGCTACTCGGGAGGCTGAGGCAGAAGAATGGCATGAACCCAGGAGGCAGAGCTTTCAGTGAGCTGAGATGGGGCCACTGCACTCCAGCCTGGGTGACAGAGCGAGACTCCGTCTCAAAAAAAAAAAAAAAAGAAAACCTTGCTGTGCTTTTATTTCAATGCTCAATTTATGGAAAATTATGTAATACCTTTTTGAAGTTAGTATGTTCACACACAGAATTTCTTTTGCAACATTAATTTTTACAAACCATCAGACCATATATTTACATTCTGAAGACATTTTTGTTTTACCAATTATCTTTAAAACTTCTTATTTCTCAAAGATTAAATTCACATGAACTAAAAAACATTACAGCTTTTACTTTTTCTTAAGAAAATATTTGATCTAAGCACTTATTTTCTTTAAGCCAATTAATTAGACCTTTTTTCTATAACCACCACACATATAACACATATATGATTACACAGACAGACAGAAGAAGATTTAGCAGTTGTAAGACTTTTCATTTGCCAATCTCCTAATTGGATTACTGACCTCAGGATAGAGTACTTCAAGAAACAGGACTAGGAAAGCATTTAGTTCCTAGGGCCTAATAAACAGGCAGAGCTGGCAGACATAAATAGATTTGAGAGGGATATACACTTTTAATTCTTCGGGTTCCATGAGAAAAACAGAGGGTTTTTTCCCAAAATGGGGTCTGTGTCACATTCTCCATTTTTCCCAAGGAGTCCCATGTTCTCAGAAGTTATCTTAGGGCCTCTTATGTCTGCATTAAGAGTGGCAAGACAAAACGGATAAAAATAATTCAGTCGACTGAGAAAAAATCTTTCCAGAAAAACAAGATTCACCAAGAGAAAAACAAAGGTCTTTTAAATACACGTATATCTTGGATATCCTCTTTTAATTAAGCTTTTAACCATAGCACTCTTTAAGAAAATCATTTTAAATCCCTTGTTACCTGACTTTAGCCATGGGAAGTGGCCAATATTTCTAGCTTTTGTACTTTAAGAAAAGTAGCCTCCACTAAGGTTATGACTTAACCACGAGTATACGAGGTATTTTCAAAGAGGTGGTAAGCAGCCTTTACAAAATCTATAATCTTTAAAGGTAGCTCAGAGAAAGGAAGATTTAAGAAAGGAAGCTAGAAGTTGTTCATGGAGGGGAAGAGAATCAGCAAATGGTGGGGCATGTGGTGGAAGGGGGCAGCAGGCAGGAAACACTAGCTGGCCAGCTGCTTGGGGCCCCTTATCCCTGAGACTGACCTGGGGCTCAGTTGGCGGCCACAGCTCACTCCCAAAGCCACATGCCCCAGCAAGGATGGCGAGGATGAGTGGGGAGCTGCCATGTGCTCATGCATCTGCCCTGTGTGCCTGCAGCCTTTGGGATGGAGGTGGGGGATGTGCTTCTAAGAACACACAGAAATCACATTGTTCTGAATTACATATGTGATGGCTGAGCCAAATGCTCATTCTACCTAGTAATATCCCTGCAGTTTCCAGCAACACCCTTAACATTATAAAAGAAGAGACAGGAGTCATGACAGCCTCGAAAGAAAGAAAGAAGGAAAATGCCATAGAAAAGACTGGATTGGAATGAGGCCGACATTCCCAACCCGAGATTGACAGGGCTAGGAGGGTATCAGGGTCCTCTCCAGCATCCTGTCCTCTGTAGCTGCACCATCCATTCTTAATTGGCTCTCCAGAGGTTTAATGCTTCATCTCCCTTCAGAAAAGTCCTGAGAATGAGAAGGCTTGGAAATGAAAGTGAAGAGCCTAGGTTCACATTTACTCGCCCTATCTCAATCTCAGTGGGACCTCCAAAATGATACAGTCTTTCTGCTCTTTAGCTCAGCTAGGTCCAGGTTCTTGTCTTATGACCAGGAAGAGTTAGGCATGCAAACACCAGAGAGTGAATAGAATAGAATTTATTAAGTGAAAAGAAAACTCTCAGTGGAGAGGGGATGCAGTGGAGGTGGGTGGTTTCCCTACCCGAAGGTGGAAAAGTTCCCCCATGTGGCTGGATCTGGGGCCTTTTATCAACTCAGAATGGAGAGTGTGCGCTGATTGGTTTGCAAAAAAGGTTAAAGCAAAGATACCACTCAAAGGTGGGCACAACAGTATAGAAAACCAACTAGGAAAGGGTAGGTTTATGTAAAATATGTGAAGTGTAGGGATCAGAGGAAAGCATGCCAAACAGGAAGACAAGTTCTCAATCTGGTCTGAGAATTTAACTTGTAGCTTAGCTTTCAGACTTTAAACTGTCTTCAGCTTGGAGGTGGGGTTTTACTAGGGACCTTCCCCTATCTGCCGAGGCATTTGGCTGCCTCCTGTCACTATTAATAGTACACATTAATTGCATAATTTCATAATTATATATGTCTCATACTAAAAAATCTAGATTATCTTTAAAATCAGTGGCTGATTCCATAAAAATTATAAAATACTTTCAGTCCAATTTAATCCATAGCGTTAAACTACTGCACCAAAGTTATGATAGACTTTGGTTTAGAAAATCTAGTAATGCACCCTTGAATGTAAAACTTTAACAGCAGAAGTGCAAAACTTCCAATGTGAAAGGGTAGCAGTATATGGACTTTGATGAGGCTTTAAAGTTTTTTCAGCTTCCTGATTACTACTTCATTCCTGAGTATTTTGTTAAGAGCAATAACGCAGTATAAAAAGCACAGACATTCAGTTCCTCCAAGGCCTGAAGAGAGACATAGGTCTAGTAATATGAAACAATTTATACCACAGATCAGTGAATCAAAATAGAAGTCATTACAAGATAAAGAAAATCAATAGTTTAGAAAATAGCCTGTTGCCTCTCATCACCTCTATGTATTAAATTGTATTGTGAATGGTTGTAAATCTACCAAATGATAATTTTAAATTGATTTTTAAGCCTTTAAGCCTATAGAGCTCTTAAACCCAGATTTAGGGAAATCTCCAAAACACAACACAATTAATAACATTAATATTCTATTTGTCATCATCATTTTAACTTTTTTTTCTGGGATGGTTTTATTTTCTATTACATAGATACCATCAAAAGTAGACATTTGGACATCATTTCTCAGTAGTTTTCTTTAGTTTTAGATTGCCAACGCTGATAATTAAAAGCATTTTATCAGAAAGTTTTTGAATTTATGATATCTGACAGCCTAAATTTTGGGATAAATGATTTTGTAACAGACAAACAGAAATATACAGTTTTCAATTAGTTTTGCCATACATTATTGAATTTGAATCTCACATCATTTCAATAGAAAAAAATAACATTTCTAATCTCTTTTTATTGTGCATTTATACTGAAGCACATGCATAATAAATACGTGACTACCTTTCTTTTTTATTTTTAATTTTATTTATTGTGGATACATAGTAGCTGCATATATTTATGGGGTACATTAGATGTTTTAATGCACATATGCAAGGCATAATAATCACGTCATGTAATATGAGATATCCATTCCCTCAAGCATTATTGTGTTAAAAACAATCCAATTTTACTCTTTATTTTAAAATGTACAATGAAATAATTATTGACTATAGTCTCCCTATTGTGCTATCAAATACTAGGTCTTATTTATTAAAACTATTTTTGTACCCTTTAGCCAGCCCCACCTCCTCCCACCCCCACTACCCTTTCATTCTTAATATTTAATTGATTGAGGTATATAATTTTATCCAAATCTCAATGACATATTTTAACAATCATGTGCCACCTTGAAACCACGTGAATACTTTGAGGCAACCTTTTCTATTTGATCAGCATAATTTGACATTCACTATTGAACTACTTCTAATTTTGAACTTTAAAGTAAGAAATACCTAGGAATGTACCCATAGATTACAATTTGATTATAGGTAATTGTTGACTGACAATTCAAATAACTGTCTTAAAACCGAGGAACATATTCCCGACAGTCAAATTGACATTAGATACCCAAAAAGACTGAAAATCCCTCTTCTTTTGTTTTTCTCAGGATATAATCAATATTTATAATAATATAGCTTGGCTCAATGTAACTCTCTTCATTCTATCACTGCATAATCATTCACGTTATTGTGGAATCATTTTGTTCTCAAAATTGTTTTGGCTTAATTACATGCGAATTTAAACAGTTTGACCAAACACATAGTTACCCAGGATATATATATATATAGAAAAACATACATATAGTGTCATTAAGGGAAGTATATGTGTAAATTAAATAACTTCCAAGAATGCTTCCTTATGTCAACTGGTAAGATGATGATACAAGTGTCACGTCCAAGCTGATTTGTTTTGCAAAATTCTTCATGATGCTGGAAAAGAAAGAAAAAAATATAAATAGTTGGGAGCAAGACTTTTGTTTCAAAATTGATTCGAATATATAAATCCTATTAGTTTCTAAAATTAGAATATTATTTTAAGGAACAAGATTGCTTGTTATTTATTTGAGGTGCTTAATAACACAGCCACTAACATATTTTTTAAAAAATGTTTCTTGTTTTAGATTTAAAACATACTATTAATTTACTCCAGAAATCTTATACATAAAAATGCCTCAAGACCAATAATTCTAAAAATAAAAAAGGTGGTAAATTCTATCAAAATGATTTGTTTGTAACACTGTACATATTTTCAAAGAAGAGAATGAATACACAGCTTTACTTCTCTCATTTTTCTCTTACACTTTTATTCTATAATTAAGAAACAATGATCTATGAATAAACTAATACATGACTCACTTTTACATTTTGAGAAGCAACCGGTTTTATTTTTAAACTATTAACATATACAACATATTGAACTGCAAATCAGTGAACTTTTTTTTTCAATTTTTCTGTGATCCAGAAGAGTTAAGCTGGAGTTAAAGAACAGTAATGTAACAGAAGCTAAATGTCAAGTTCACTTAGCATAGGCACTCTTTTTACCATTTAGGTGGCATTCAAGACATTTGTGGAGATTATACACATACTTATATATGTATTTATAGCTTTAAGTTTAATTGAAAAAGTTCTCTATAATTATTTTTTTTAAATAGTTTAATTTTTATTTAAACATGTTTTTCTTAAAAATATTTAATTATTATTATTTTTTTTTTGAGACAGAGTCTCACTCTGTCTGCCAGGCTGGAGTGCAGTGGCAGG
>NW_026652282.1:75063505-75101327 GCF_009828535.3 Hylobates moloch
AAAGTGCTGGGATTACAGGTGTGAGCCACTGTGCCTGGCCCGCAGGCCATATTTCTTATGAATATTGACATAAAAATCCTCAGCAAAATATCCGCAAATTAATTCAACAGCATATTAAAAAGGATTATACACCATAAACAAGTAGAATTATTTCCTGGAATGTTACAACCGTACAATATTTAAATAAGTTAATGTAATATGCCACATTAACATAATGAAGAAAAAACATGATCATGTCAATTAGACACAGAAAAGTCATTTGAGAAATTCAACAACCTTTCATGATACAAACATTCAACAAAAATATGAACAGAAGAATATTACCTCAATATAGTAAAGGCTATATATGAAAAACACACAGCTAAAATTATTTTTTATTTATTTTTATTTCAATGGCTTTAGGAGTACAAGTAGTTTTTTTTTACATAAATTAATTGTATAGTGATGAAGTCTGAAACTTTTCTGCACCCATCACACGAGTAGTGTCTATTGTTCTCAATATGTAGTTTTTTTTTATCCCTCACTCCCCTCCCATCCCACCCACTTCTGAGTCTCCAATGTACGTTATACCACTCTGTATGCCTTTGCATATCCATAGCTTAGCTCCCACTTATGAGTGAGAACAAGCAGTATTTGGTTTTTCATTCCCGAGTTATTAATATTTCATTTAGAATGGCCTCCAGTTCCATCCAAGTTGCTGCAAAAGACATTATTTGCTCTTTTTTATGACTGAGTAGTATTCAGTGATGCATATATAATACTCTATTATTTTATCCACTAATTGGTTGATGGACACTTAGGTTTGAAATTGTGAATTGTGCTGTGATAAACATATGCATGCAGGTGTATTTTTGATATGACTGCTTTCCCTTTGGGTAGATACCCAGTAGTGGGATTGCTGAATCACTTGGTAAATTTATTTTTAATTCATTGAGAAACCTTCTTATTATTAATATTTTCCATAGAGGCTTTACTAATTTACATTCTCACCAGCAGTGTATACATATTCCCTTTCAAACACATCTATACCAACATCTATTGTTTTTTTGACTTTTTAATAATGACCATTCTGGTTGGGCTAAGGTGATATCTCATTGTGATTTTAATTAGCATTTCCAAGATGATTAGTGGTGTTGAACATGTTTCATCTGTTTGTTGGACATTTGTATATCTTCTTATAAGAAATATCAATTCATGTCATTTGTCCCTCTTTTAATGGGATTATTTGCTTTTTTTTCTCACTGATTTGAATTCCTTGTAGATTCTGGATATTAGTCTTTTGTCAGATGCATAGTTTACAAATATTTTCACCCAATCTGTTAGTTACCTAATGATTATTTCTTTTGCTGTGCCAAAGTTTTAATTAGTTCCCATTTATTTATTTTTGTTTTTGTTGCATTTGCTTTTGGGGTCTTAGTTATAAATTATTTGCCTAGGCCAATGTCCATAAGAGTTTTTCCTAGGCTTTCTTCTAGATTTTTTATTTGTTTGTTTTCAGGTCTCAGATTTATGTCTTTAATCCATCTTGAGTTGATTTTTGTATATGGAGAGAGATGGGGATCAAGTTTCATTCATCTACATGCAGCTATTCAGTTTTCTCAACACCATTTATTAAATAGGGTGTTCTTTCCCCAATTTATGTTTTCTATGTTTTGTCAAAGATCAGTTGGTTGTAGTATTTGGCTTTATTCCTGGGTTCTCTATTGTGTTCCATTGCTCTATGCCATGGTACTTTTATGCCAGTACCATGCTGTTTTGGTTACTATAGCCTCATAGCATAATTTTAAGTCAGGTAACGTTATTCCTCCAGGTTTGATCTTTTTGCTTAAGATTGCTTTGGCTTTTCAGGCTTTTGTGGTTTGATATAAATTTTGTGATTGCTTTTTTGATTTTGTAAAACAATGATGTTGGTGTTTTGATGGAAATTGCATTGAATTTATGAATGGCTTTTGGCAGTATGCTTATTTTTGCAATATTTATTCTTCTAATCCATGAGCATAGGATGCATTTCTCTTGGATTGCATCATATCTGATTTTTTTTTCAGCAGTGTTTTGTAGTTATCCTTGTAGAGATCCTTCACTTCCTTGGTTAAGTATATTCCTAGGTATTGTATTTTTTTGCAGCTATTGTGAAAGAGATCAACTTCTTGATTTAATTCCCAGCTTGACTGTTGTAGGTGTATATCCATGCTACTGATTTGTGCACATTGATTTTGTAACCTGAGACTTTACTAAATTCATTTATCATATCTAGAAGTCTTTTGGAGTAGTCTTTAGGGGTTTCTAATTATAGAATCATATCATCTGCCAACAGAGAAAATTTGACTTCATGTTTTGATTTGGAAGGCCTTTATTTCTTATTTGCCTGATTCCTCTGTGACTTCCAGTACTATGTTAAATAGAAGTGGGAAAGGAGGCATCCTTGTTTTGTTCCAGTTCTTAGGGTGAATGCTTTCAAACTTTTCCTGCTCAGTAGAATGTTGGCTGTGGGTTTGTCATATATGGTTTTTATTATTTTGAAGTATGTTATTTCTATGCCTAGTTTGTTGAGAAATTTTATGATAAAAGGTTGCTGGATTTTATCTATTGCATTATCTGTGTCTATTGCAATGATTATATGGGTTTTGTTTTAAATTCTGTTTATGTGGTGAATCACATTTTTTGATTTGCATATATTAAATCAGCCTAGCATCCCAAGAATAAAGACTGTAAGAAAAGCTAACACTATATTTATTGGTGAAAAAATAAAAAATAAACTTTTCTTTAAACATTAGGAAAAGGTTAAAGATGACCACTTTCATCACTGTTATTCAACATAGTACTAGAAATAATAGCTAGAGAAAATATAAAAGAAAAAGACTAAGGGACATCCAAATTAAAAAGAAAGAAACAAAATTATCTCTGTTTTTACCCTACATGATCTTGTATGTCAAAAACCCTAAAGATGCCATAAAAACCCTGCTAGAACTAATAAGCAAATTAATCAAAGCTGTAGGATTCAAAATCAATGCATAACATTTAATTGTATTTTTATACATTAGCAAAAAACAATTTGGAAGAGAAATGAAGAAAATTTTATTTACTGTAGTATAAAACAGAATAATATACATAAAATTAAACTTAACCAAGGTGGCAAAACCCATGTAAAATAAATACTACAAAATGTTGCTGAAAGACTTGAAGAAGATACAAATATGGGAAAGATATTGCATGTTCATGGATTGGAAGACTTAATTATTGTTAAAAATGTCAATACTTCTAATCTACATATGCTGTGCAATCTCTGTCAAAATCCCAAAAAACTTTTTTTTTTTTTGCAGAAATAGGAAAGTCTATATAAAGTTTGTAAGGAATCTTGAGTGACCATGAGCAACCAAAACCACCTCAAAAATGAAAAACTAATTTGAAGGGTTTCACAACTCCTAATTTCTTTTTTTAATTATTATACTTTAAGTTCTGGGACACATGTGCAGTATGTCCAGATTAGCTACATAGGTGTACATGTTCCTTGATGGTTTGCTGGGCCCATCAACTCATCATCTATATTAAGTATTTCTCCTAATACTATCCCTCCCCTAGCCTCCCACCCCCTGACAGGCCCCGGTGTGTGATGTTCCCCTCCCTGTGTCCATGTGTTCTCAGTTCTCATTGTTCAGCTCCTGCTTATGAGTGAGAACATGCAGTGTTTGGTTTTCTGTTCCTGTGTTTGTCTGCTGAGAATGATGGTTTCCAGCTTCATCCATGTCCCTGCAAAGTACATGAACTCATCATTTTTTTATAGCTGCGTAGTATTCCATGGTATATATGTGCCATATTTTCTTTATCCAGTCTATCATTGACGGGCATTTGGGTTGGTTCCAAGTCTTTGCTATTGTAAACAGTGCTGCAATAAACATATGTGTGCATGTGTCTTTATAGAAGAATAATTTATAGTCCTTTGGGTATATACCCAGTAATGAAATTGCTGGGTCAAAATAGTATTTCTGGTTCTAGATCCTTGAAGGATTGCCACACTGTCTTCCACAATGGTTGAACTAATTCACATTCCCACTAACAGTGTAAAAGCATTCCTACTTCTCCACATCCTCTTCAGCATCTGTTGTTTCCTGACTTTTTAATGATCGCCATTCTAACTGGTGTGAGATGGTATCACACTGTGGTTTTGATTTGCATTTCTCTAATGACCAGTGATGATGAGTTTTTTTTTCATATGTTTGTTGGCCGCATAAATGTCTTCTTTTGAGAACTATCTGTTCATATCCTTCGCCCACTTTTTGATTGGGTTATTTGTTTTTTTTTTCTTGTAAATTTGTTTAAGTTCCTTGTAGCTTTTGGATATTAGCCCTTTGTCAGATGGATAGATTGCAAAAATGTTCTCCCATTCTGTAGGTTGCCTGTTCACTCTGATGATAGTTTCTTTTGCTGTGCAGAAGCTCTTTAACTTAGTTAGATCCCATTTGTCAATTTTGGCTTTTGTTGCCATTGATTTTGGTGTTTTAGTCCTGACGTCTTTGCGCATGACTATGTCCTGAATGGTATTGCCTAGGTTTTCTTCTAGGGTTTTTATGGTTTAAAATTTTACGTTTAAGTCTTTCATCCATCTTGAGTGAATTTTTATATATGGTGTAAGTTAGGGGTCCAGTTTCAGTTTTCTGCATATAGCTAGCCAGTTTTCCCAACACCACTTATTACATAGGGAATCGTTTCCCCATTGCTTGTTTTTGTCAGATTTGTCAAAGATCAGATGGTTGTAGATGTGTGGCATTATCTCTGAGGCCTCTGTTCTGTTCCATTGGTCTATGTATCTGTTGTGTACCAGTACCATGCTGTTTTGGTTACTATAGCCTTGTAGTACAGTTTGAAGTCAGGTAGCTTGATGCCTCCAGCTTTGTTCTTTTTGCTTAGGATTGTCTTGGCTATATGGACTCTTTTTGGTTCCAAATGAAACTTAAAGTGGTTTTTTATTTTTAATTCTGTGAAGAAAGTCAATTGTTGCTTGATGGGGATAGCACTGAATTTATAAATTACTTTGGGCAGTATGTCCATTTTCATGATACTGATTCTTCTTATCCATGAGCATGGAATGTTTTTTTCATTTGTTTGTGTCCTCTCTTATTTCCTTGAGCAGTGGTTTGTAGTTCTCCTTGAAGACACATCCCTTGTAAGTTTTCACATCCCTTGTAAGTTTTATTCCTAGGTATTTTAGTCTCTCTGTAGCAATTGTGAATGGGAATTCACTCATGATTTAGCTCTCTGTTTGTCTGTTATTGGTGTATAGGAATGCTTGTGATTTTTGCACATTGATTTTGTATCCTGAGACTTTGCTGAAGTTGCTTATCAGCTTAAGGAGATTTTGGACTGAGACAATGGGGTTTTCTAAATATATAATCATGTCATCTGCAAACAGAGACAATTTGACTTCCTCTCTTCCTATTTGAATATGCTTTGTTTCTTTCTCTTGCCTGATTGCCCTGGCCAGAACTTCCAATACTATGTTGAATAGGAGCGGTGAGAGAGGGCATCCTTGTCTTGTGCCAGTTTTCAAAGGGAAAGCTTCCAGCTTTGGCCCATTGTGTATGATATTGTCTTTGGGTTTGTCATAAGTAGCTCTTATTATTTTGAGATATGTTCCATTGATACCTAGTTTATTGAGAATTTTTAGCATGAAGGGGTGTTGAATTTTATTGAAGGACTTTTCTGCATCTATTGAGATAATCATGTGTTTTTTGTCATTGTTTCTGTTTGTGTGATGGAGTACACGTATTGATTTGTGTATGTTGAACCAGACTTGCATCCCAGGGATGAGGCCAACTTGATCATGGTGGATAAGCTTTTTGATGTTCTGCTGGATTCGGTTTGCCAGTATTTTATTGAGGATCTTTGCATTGACATTCATCAGGGATTTTGGCCTGAAATTTTCTTTTCTTGTTGTATCTCTGCCAGGTTTTAGTATCAGGATCATGCTGGCCTCATAAAATGAGTTAGGGAGGAGTTCCTCTTTTTCTATTGTTTGAAATAATTTCAGAAGGAATGGTACCAGCTCCTCTTTGTACCTCTGGTAGAATTCAGCTGTGAATTCGTCTGGTCCTAGGCTTGTTTTTGGCTAGTAGGCTATTAATTACTGCCTCAATTTCAGAACTTGTTATTGGTCTACTCAGGGATTCAACTTCTTCCTGGTTTAGACTTGGGATAGTGTATGTGTCCAGAAATTTAGCCATTTCTTCTAGATATTCTAGTTTATTTGCATAGAAGTGTTTATAGTAGTCTCTGATGGTAGTTTGTATTTCTGTGGGATCAGTGGTAATATCCCCTTTATAATTTTTTATTGTGTCTATTTGATTCTTCTCTCTTTTCTTCTTTATTATTCTGGCTAGCAGTCTGTTTTGTTAATCTTTTCAAAAAAAACCAGCTCCTGGATTCATTGATTTCTTGAAGGGTTGTTTTGTGTCTCTATCTCCTTCAGTTCTGCTCTGATTTTAGTTATTTCTTGTCTTCTGCTATCTTTTGAATTTGTTTTCCCTTGCTCCTCTAGTTCTTTTAATTGTGATGTTAGGGTGTTGATTTTAGATCCTTCCCACTTTCTCCTGTGGGCATTTAGTGCTATAAATTTCCCTCTATACACTGCTTTAGCTGTGCCCCAGAGATTCTGGTATGTTGTGTTTTAGTTCTCACTGGGTTCAAAAAACTTATTTAGTTCGCCTTCCTTTTGTTATTTACCCAGTAGTCATTCAGGAGCAGGTTGTTCAGTTTCCATGTAGTCGTGTGGTTTTGAGTGAGTTTTTTAATCTTGAGTTCTAATTTGATTGCACTGTGGTCTGAGAGACTGTTTGCTATGATTTCCATTCTTTTGCATTTGCTGAGGAGTGCTTTTCTTCCAATTCTGTGATCAAATTTAGAATAAGTGCAATGTGGTGCTGAGAAGAATGTACCTTCTGTTGATTTGGGGTGGAGAGTTCTGTAGATGTCTATTAGTTCTACTTGGTCCAGAGCTGAGTTCAAGTCCTGAATATCCTTGTGAATTTTCTGTCTTGTTGATCTTTCTAATATTGACAGTGGGATGTTAAAGTCTCCCACTATTATTGTGTGGGAGTCTAAATCTCTTTGTAGGTCTCTAAGAACTTGCTTTATTAATCTGGGTGCTCCTGTATTGGGTGTATATATATATTTAGGATGGTTAGCGCTTCTTGCTGCATTGATCCCTTTGCCATTTTGTAATGCCCTTCTTTGTCTTTTTTGATCTTTATTGGTTTAAAGTCTGCTTTATCAGAGACTAGAATTGCAACCCCTGCTTTTTTTTCTTTCCATTTGCTTGGTAAACATTCCTCCATCCCTTTATTTTGAGCTTATGTCACGTGAGATGGTCTTCTGAATAGAGCACACGGATGGGTCTTGACTCTTTATCCTATTTGCCAGTCTTTTAATTGGGGAATTTAGCCCATTTACATTTAATGTTTATATTGTTATGTGTGACTTTGATCCTGTTATAATGATGCTAGCTTGTTATTTTGCCCATTAGTTGATGCAGTTTCTTCAGAATGTTCGATGGTCTCTACAATATAGTATGTTTTTGCAGTGTCTGGTACCAGTTTTTCCCTTCCGTATTTAGTGCTTCCTTCAGGAGCTCTTGTAAGGCAGACTGGGTGGTGACAAAATCTCTCAGCATTTGCTTGTCTGTAAAGGATTTTATTTCTCTTTCACTTATGAAGCATAATTTGGCTGGATATGAAATTGTGGGTTGAAAATTCTTATTTTTTAAAAATGTTGAATATTGGCCCCCACTTCTCTTCTGGCTTGTAGGGTTTCTTCAGAGACATCTGCTGTTAGTCTGATGGACTTCCCTTTGTGGGTAACCTGACCTTTCTGGCTGCCATTAATTTTTTTTTTCTTCATTTCAACCTGGGTGAATCTGATGATTATGTGTCTTGGGGTTGTTCTTCTCGAGGAGTATCTTTGTGGTGTTCTCTGTATTTCCTGAAGTTGAATGTTGGCCTGTCTTGCTAGGTTGGGGGAAATTCTTCTGGATAATATCCTGAAATGTGTTTTCCAACTTAGTTCCATTCTCCCCTTCACCTTCAGGTACACCAATCAAACGTAGGTTTGGTCTTTTCACATAGTCCCATGTTTCTTGGAGGCTTTGTTCATTCCTTTTCATTCTTTTCTCTCTAATCTTGTCTTCATGCTTTATTTCATTAAGTTGATCTTCAATCTCTGAATTCCTTTCTTCCACTTGATCAATTCAGCTATTGATACTTGTGTATGCTTCATGAAGTTCTCGCGCTGTGTTTTTCAGCTCCATCAGGTCATAAATTTTCTTCTCTGAACTGGTTATCAATTCCTCTAACCTTTTTTTTTTTTTTTTTTCCCAAGGTTCTAGCTTCCTTGCATTGGGTTAGAACATGCTCCTTCAGCTCGGAGGCGTTTGTTATTACCCACCTTCTGAAGCCTACTTCTGTAAATTCATCAAACTCATTCTCCATCCAGCTTTTTTCCCTTGCTGGTGAGGAGTTGTGATCCTTTGGAGGAGAAGAGGTGTTCTGGTTTTTGGAATTTTCAGCCTTTTTCCACTGGTTATTCCTCATCTTTGTGGATTTATCTACCTTTGTTCTTCGCTGTTGGTAACCTTCAGATGGGTTTTTTGTGTAGACGTCCTTTTTGTTGATGTTGATGCAATTCCTTTGTGTTTGTTATTTTTCCTTCAAACAGTCAGGCCCCTCTGCTGCAGGTCTGCTGGTGTTTGCTGGAGGTCCACTCCAGATCCTGTTTGCCTGGGTATCACCAATGGAGACTGCAGAACAGCAAAGATTGCTGCCAGTTCCTTCTTCTGGGAGCTTCGTCCCAGGGGGTACCCACCAGATGCCAGCCAGAGCTCTGCTGTATGAGGTGTCTGTTGACCCCTGCTCAGAGGTTTCTGTCAGTCAGGAGGCATGGGGGTCAGGGACCCACTTGAGGAGGCAGTCTGTCCCTTAGCAGAGCTTGAGCGCTGTGCTGGGAGATCTGCTGCTCTCTTCAGAGCTGGCAGGCAGGAACATTTGTCTGCTGAATCTGCGCCCACAGCTGCCCCTTCCCCCAGGTGCTTTGTCCCAGGGAAATGGGAGTTTTGTGTATAAGCCCCTGACTGGGGCTGCTGCCTTTCTTTCAGAGATGGCTTGTCCAGAGAGACACCACTACTAATTTCAAAACATACTACAAAATTACAACAAACAGGCTGGGCGTGGTGGCTGATGCCTGTAATCTCAACACTTTGGGAGGCCAAGGTGGATGGATCACCTGAGGTCAGTTCAAGACCAGCCTGACCAACACTGTGAAACCCTGTCTCTTCTAAAAATAAAAAATTAGCTAGGTGTCGTGGTGGGCACCTGTAATCCCAGTTACTCAGGTGGCTGAGGCAGGAGAATTGCTTGAAACTGGGAGGTGGAGGTTGCAGTGAGCAGAGATCATGTCATTGCACTCCAGCCTGGGTGACAGAGCAAGACTGCATCTCAAAATAAAAAAAAAGTTACACCAAACAAAACAGCTTAGCAATGGCATAAAGACATACACCAATTGAATAAAACTGAGAGCCTAGAAATACACTTCTGTGTATATGGGAAATTGTTTTCAACAAGTCTATCAAAAACATTCAAGCAGGAAAATACCATTTTTTCAATAATTAGTATTGGGAAACCTACACATCCAAAAAAAGTGAAGTTAAATTCTTATTTTTTGCTACATACAAAAATTAGTTCAAAATGAATGAAAGTCCTAACATAGAAGCCAACATTCTAAAATATTCGAAATAATCATAGGGGAAAAGCTTTATGATATTGGATTTGGAAACATTTTTTGACATAACACAAAAACAAAGGCAACAATAAAAGAATAGATAAGTTGGAATTCTTCAAAATTAAAAACTTTTGTGCATTAAAACACAATAACAACGAAGTGAAAAAGCCATTTATGAAATGGGGTGAAATTTGCAAATCATATATCTGATAATGTATTAACATCCAGACTACATAAAAAATTACCCACTCAATGAAAACATAACAACTAAATTAAAAAACTGTGCAAAGAACATAAATAGGTATTTCTCTAAATATAATATACAAATAGCCAATAAGCACATGAAAAGATGCTCAACATCATTAACCATTAAAGAAATGTAAATCAAACCCGCAGTTCTATGCCACCTCACACCTAATAAGATGGCTTAATTTTTAAAAAAAGAGAAAATAACAGATTTGGAGAAGATGTGGAGAGACTGGAACCTTTGTACATTACTTATGTCAATGTACTTGAGGTGAGGACAGGGAGGATTTTGTCATGCATCCTGGATACTAGCTTAGCTACAGCAAGAAAGGGCACTGATCAGAGTTGTGAAGCCCCATTCCAGGTACAAGCACCCAGGGGACATTTGTAGACACATCCCAGGTCAGAAAAGAAGCTGCTGTCTTGAAGGAAAGAACCCAGTCCTGCCAGCATTCATCACCTTTTAATTGAAGAGCCCTTGGTGCCTGAATAATTATTAGTGAGACCCAGGTACTACTTTGAGGAACTCGGTGAGCCTCTGAAACATGCTGGCCTCAGGTACCAACACTGCCACAGGGAAGTAGAACACCAACTATGCTCTGAAGTTTCCCAATTACAGAACTTGACTCTTGGGGCACATTTCTGGACTTACACTGGGTCAAAGGGGAGCCTACTGACCTGAAAGGTGAGTCCCAGGCCAAGTGGCACTTACCACAATCTAACTTAAGAGTCTTTGGGGCTTAAAGGAACATTGGTGATAGTCTGGCAGTACTTCTCATGGCCCAAGGTGGTGGTGGCAACAAGGCCAGGCTCCTCTGCCTTTGGTAAGAGAAAGAAAGAGTGGGTAGGACTGCATCTTGTGGTTTGAGTGCCATCTCAGCTGAAATACAATAGAATACCAGGTAGACTTCAAAGGTTTTTTAATCTAGTCCCTGAGTCCCAGATGGCACTTTTGGATGCACCCAAGCCCTGGGGAACCTCGCTGCCCTGAAACAACTGACATAGGCATGACTGGCCTTACCATCTGATGATTGTAGAACCCCAGGGCCTTGAGAAAATATAGGCAGTAGCCAGGGAACATTTACAGTAGGCCTTGGGTGAGACCCAGTGCTGTGCTGGCTTCAGGTCTGACCCAGCATAGTCATAGTGGTGGCACAAACAGGAGTGCTTGTGCCACTCCACCCCCAGGTTAGGTGGCTCAGAACAGAAAATGAAGCTGTATATATTTCAGAGAAAGGAAGGGAAAAGGACAAGAGTCTCTGCCTGGCAATCAAGAGAAGTGTCCAGATCTTGTCCAAGACCATCAAGGTGGTACCTTTACAAGTCTACAAAAAACACAGCATTACTGGGCCTGGGTTGCCTTCTAAAGTAGAAACAACTTATATCAACACTCAAATCCTGGAAAGCCTTTCCAAGAAAGGTGGCTACAAGTAAGTCCAGACTGTGAAGACTATTAATAGATACCCAACTTTTCAATGCTCAGAAACCAAATACCATCTACTAGAATCAAAACCATGCATGAAAATGTGATCTTGCCAAATGAACTAAAGCCACCAGGAAGCAATCCTGAAGAAAGCAAGATATGTAAACTTACAGACAGAGAATTCAAAATAACTGTGTTGAGGAGACTCAAAGAAATTCAAGATAACACACAGAAGAAATTCAGAATTCTAACAGATTAATTTAAATCGTTAAAAAGAATCAAGCAGAAATTCTGGGGGTAATAAATCTAACTGGCATACTGAAGAATGCATCAAAGTCCCTTAATAGCAGAATGATTCAAGCAGAAGAAAAAATTAGTGAGCTTGAAGACAGGTTATTTGAAAATACAGAAATGAGACAAAAGAAAAAAAGAAAAAACAATGACGCACACCTATACAATGTAGAAAACAGCCTCAAAAGGGAAAATCTAAGAGGTATTGGCCTTAAAAAGAAGGTAGAGAAAGAGACAGGGGTAGAAATTTATTCAAAGGGATAATAACAGAGAACTTCTCCAACATAGAGGAAAATATCAATATCATAGTATAAGAAGGTTATAGAATGCAAGGAAGATTTAACCCAAAGAAGACAACCTCAAAGCATTTGATATTCAAACTCCCAAAGGACAAGAAGAAAGAAAATATTTTAAAAGCAGCAAGGGAGGAGAAACAAATAACATACAATGGAGCTCCTATACATCTGGCAGCAGACCTTTCAGTGGAAACCCTACTGGCCTGAAGGTAGTGACATAACATATTTAAAGTGGTGAGGAAAAAAATACATTAAAATAGTATATTTGGTGAAAATATCTTTCAAATATGAAGGAGAAATAAGAAGTTTTCCAGGAAAACAAAAGCAAAGGTATTTCATCAATACCACACCTGAATTACAAGAAATGCTAAAGGGAATATTTCCATCAGAAAGAAAAGGACATTAATGAGCAATAAATAGTCACCTGAAGGTAGAAGACTCACTGGTAATAGTAACTACACAGAAAACCAGAGAATATTATGACACTGTAATGTGGTGTCTAAACAATTTTCCAAAATAGACAGACTAAATGATGAACCAATCACAAATAATAACTACAGCTCTTCAAGATATAGCATAATAAGATATAAATAGAAACAACAAAAAGATGAAAAGCAAGGGGACCAATTTGAGGCAAGTTTTTATTGTTTTCTTTTTGATTGTTTGTTTATGTAAAAGGTGTTAATTTGCTATCAGGTTAAAATAATGGATTATAAAAAAGTATTTGCAAGCCTCATAGTTACCTTAAACCAAAAAGCATACAATGAATACACAAAAAATAAAAAGCAAGAAACTAAATCATATTACCAGAGAAGATTATTTTCACTAGAGGAAGACAGGAATAAAAAAAAAATGAAGAGAAGACAACAAACAACTGGAAAACAAATTTTAAAAAATGGCAGGAATAAGTCCTTTTTTATCAATAATGATGTTGAATGTAAATAGACTAAACTCTCCAATCAAAAGATATAGACTGGCTGAATAGAAGAAAAAAACAAAACCATTGATCTGTTGCCTACAAGAAATACAGTTCACATATAAAGACACACATGGACTGAAAAAAAATTTTTAGAATTCCATTCCAAGGAAAACAAAGAAGAGCGGAAGTTATTATAATTATATAAGACAAAATATATTTCAAGAGAAAAACTGTAAGAAAAGACCTAGAAGATCATTACACAATAACAAAAGAGTAAACTCAGCAAGAGAATATAACAATCTTAAATATATATGCACCCAACACTGGAGCACCCAGATATATAAAGAAAATATTATTAGAGGTAAACATAGAGATAAGCCCCTAATAAAATAGTAACTGGAGGCTTCAACACCCCACTTTTTTCTATCAACATTGGACTGATCTTCCACAGAGAAAATCAATAAATAAACATGAAACTTAATCTGCACCATAGACCAAATGGATCTAATAGTTATTTATAGAACATTTCATCCAAAACCTGCAGAATACACATTCTTTTCCTCAGCCCACGAATTTTTCTCAATGATAGATCACGTTAGGTCATAAACAAGTTTTAAAACATTCAATAAAATTAAAATAACCTCAAGTATCTTCTCTAACCACAGTAGAAATAAAACTAGAAATCAATAAAAAGAGGAATTTTGGAAACTATACAAATAAATGATAAACAATATGCTTCTTAATGACCAGTTAATGAAGAAATTGAGAAGAAAATTGAAAAAAATTCTTGAAACAAATGATAATGAAAATACAACATATCAAAACTTATGGGATACAGCAAAAGCAGTACCAATAGGAAAGTTTATAGCTATACATGACTACATCAAAAAAGAGAAAAAAAACTTCAAATAAACAATCTAATGATGCATCTTAAAGAAGTAGAAAAGCAAGAGAAAACTGAACCCAAAACTTAGAAGAAAATAAATAATAAAAATCAGAGAAGAAATAAATGAAATTGAAATAAAAAATAAAAGATCAATGAAACAAAAAGTTGGTTTGGTGAAAAGTTATACAAAATTGACCAACCTTTAGCCAGACTAAATAAGAAAAAGAGAAGATCTAAATAAATCAAGAAAATCAGAAATTAAAGAGGAGACATTACAACTGACACTGCAGAAATCTAAAGGATCATTAGAGGCTACTGTGAGCAACTATATGACAATAACTTGGGAAATCTAGAAGTGGACAAATTTCTATATACATACAACCTACCAGTATTGAAACAGAAAGAAATCTAAAACTTGTATAGACCAATAAAAATTAAAAAGATCAAAGCCTTAATAAAAAGTCTTCCAGTAAAGAAAAGCAGAGGACCTGAAGTTCACTGCTGAATTCTACCAAATATTTAAAGAACTAATACCAATACTACTCAAAATATTCTGAAAAATAGAGGAGAAGACAATGCTTCCAAACTCATTCTATAAGGCCAGAATTACCCAGATACCAAAAGCAGACAAAAACACATCAAAAAAAGAAACTTACAGGCCAATATCTCTGATAAATATTGACACAAAAATGCTCAAAAAAAGACTAGCAAATCAAATTCAACAATACATCAGAAAGATCATTCATCATAACAAAGTGGGATTTATCCCTGCGATGCAAGGTGGTTGAACGTACACTTCATTGCTTTTTACTCTTTGTGTGTGTGTGTCCTCTAACTGTGTATTTCCAAATAGCCTGCCTTCATGTTCACTATTTTTTTCTTCTGCTTAATCCATTCTGCTCTTAAAGGGCTCCAATACCTTTTTCAGTAATCCAATTGTATTTTTCAGCTCCAGAATTTCTACTTGATTTATTTTAATTATATCGAGCTCTTTGTTAAATGTATCCAATAGAATTGTGAATTCCTTCTCTGTGTTATCTTAAATTTCTCTTTCAACAACGTGACTATTTTGAACTCTCTGTCTGAAAAGTCACATAGATCTGTTTCTCCAGGAGGATTGGTCCTGATGGCTTATTTAGTTTACTTAGTGAGATCATGTTTTCCTGAATGGTGTTGATGCTAGTAGATGTTTGTCAGTGTTTGGACATTGAAGGGCTAGGTATCTGTTGTTGTCTTCAGTCTGGGCCTATTTGTAGCCATCCTTCTTGGGAAGGCTTTCAAAATATTTTTAAAAACTTGGGTATTGTGATCTACTCTTTATCTGCTTTAGGTTTAAACCCAAGACCACTAACTCTGTGGATCTTGCAGACTCATAGCCTTGGTTGTCTTGAACAAGATTTGGGATATCTCTAGATTACCATGCAGAGACTCTTGTTCTCTTCCTTATTTTCTTCCAAATATCCTCTCTCTCTCTCCCTCTCTCTCTCTCTCTGTGTGTGTGTCTGTCTCTCTCTCTCTGTTCTAAGCCAGCTAAAGCTGGGGATGTAGTGACACAAGCACCCCTGTGGCCATCACCACTATGACTTCACTGGGTTAGACCTGAAGCCAGCATAGTCCTTCGTCTCACCCAAGGCCTGTTGAAACTACTCTCTGGCTACTGCCTATGTTCATTCAAGGCCCTGGGGCTCTACAATTATCAGGTGGCTATGTTCCTCCCTTCAAGGCAGTGAGGTCCCCCAAGCCCTGGGTAGGTCCTGAAGTACCATCTATGAGTCAGGGTCTACAGTCACTGACTTTAGAAGTCTACTTGGTATTCTACTCTATTGCATTTGAGCTGGTACACAAGCCACAAGACACATTTTTTTTTCTCTGTCTTCCCTCTCCTTTATAAAGAAAGAGGAGGGGCACCCTGTAGCCACCACTACCTCAGGCTATGAAGAGTACTGCCAGAGTACCACTATGTTCCCTTTAGTCTCAAGGTCTCTGAATTCAGCTTGTCGTGAATGCTGCCAGGACTAGGACTCACCCTTTGGGGCAATGGGCTCCCTTCTGGCCCAGGGTAGGTTCAGAAATGCCATATAAAAGTCAAGTGCTGGAATTGCGGACCCCAAAAGACTGTTTGTTGCTCTACTCTCCTGTTGGCATTCTGGTACCTGAAACCAGAAAGTCTCAAGAGGCACATCCAAAGCCCTTAATGTACCTGAGTGTTGCGGCTGTTTATTCAGGTCCCACGTTAGCAGGTGATAAATGCTGACAGGACTGGCTCATTTTTTTTTCAGAGTAACTGGTTTCCTTCTGAACCAGGGTATATCTAAAAATGTCATCTAGGAACCAGGGCCTGGAACAAGGGCCTCAGGACTCTGACCAGTGCCCTATTCTGCTATGGCTGAGCTGGTATCCTAGATGTAAGACAAAGTCCTCTTCACTCTCATCCCTCCTCTCCTTAAGCAGAAGGAAGAGTTCTCTTTTGGAGCCATGAGCTCTGCAGCCTGAGCTTAGGGGAGGGGTGATGCCAGCACTCCTTTTGATGCCCCAGCTGGTGCATCAGTGTGTCATGTGCCCCACCCCCCAGTCCACTGTCTTTGGGCCTAATTCAGCCCTAGGACTCACCCAAGAGTTGTAGTCCTTATGGCCTAGACTGCTTTTCCAGTTCACTTGGAGACACAGAGTGCTGTAGCCATGGATGTCAATGTTTACAGGCACTCAGGTTTGTACCACTGAAATTGGTTATTCCCCTCTGGCTACAGCTCGTTTAAATGCTCCCTCTGTGGGCCAGAATCAGCTGAGTTTGGTCCTGTTTTCCTTTCTGTTCTAACAGAACTGCACTGACTGAGTTCAACGCCTCATAATTGCTGTGTTCTCCCTCCCCCAGCACCCAGAGACTCTCTCTGCACCACGTATTCCAGCTGGAGGTGTCGTCAGCAATTCTGGACTGCTTTTTCTATATTTTCAGTGCCTCATTCAGTGATGTCAAGTTAAAACCAGAAACTGGGTGTTCACCAGATTTTTGGTTCTTATGAAGGTAAACATCTTCTATGTACATAGTTGTTAACTTGGTGTCCTTGTATGGAGGACGATTGGTGGAGCTTTCTATTCCACCAACTTTCTTCAGCCTCCCTCTTTTTGTCATGTACCTTTATAATATTCATTTTGTTCATGGTGTCTCTTAACTCACTTGTTATAGATCATGTCCTCTGAACTTTTGAATTGTTTAATACTAAGCCTATCTTCAGCAAGAAACATACATTTTTGGGTGTGTTGTAGTCCTGTGTGCTCTAGTGTGTAAATGTTGTTGCTGGTTGTGTTTTCTGTGAAGCAGACTCTAAAACTATTCAGCCATAAATAATAATAATAAAAAATCATGTCCTTTGCAGGGACATGGATGGAGCTGGAAACACTTATGCTCAGCAAACTAATGCAGGAACAGAAAACCAAGAACCACATATTCTCACTTATAAGTGGGAGCTAAACAATGAGAAAACATGGACACATGTGGGGGAACAAAACATACCAGGGCCTGTTGCAGAAGCAGGCCGGGTGAGGGAGAGCATCGCGAAGAACAGCTAATGGATACTGGGCTTAATACGTAGGTGATGGGTTGATCTGTGCAGCAAACCACCATGACACATGTTTACCTATGTCACAAACCTGCACATCCTGCACCTGTATCCCTGAACTTAAAAGTTGAAGAAGAAAAAATAAATTTGCGTATAGTATTTTTTAGGGTACACTGTTAGGGTCAATACATTTCATACGGTTTTGACATATGGCTCATCTTACCCTACAAGGAATATTGGAAAATTGTCTGGGGGCAAAAGAGCCTTAGCTTTGTGCTGTCATGTTGACAAGTCTTGTGAGGAAAGCGGCCCTGGAAAGGCATGTGCCTCTGTGCAAGTTACTTTCCAGCAGAGGTAATTCCCATAGAGGCTAATAGTTAAAGGCTTTATGCCAAGCCTCACTCCACACAGCTAGAGGAAAGAAGTGCCTCATTTATTTAGGAAAATCTGGGTGAATCATCAAGGCATTCACTACAGTTTTTACATTTGCTTATGGTTGTTTTGCCCTCAGTGTTTTCATGTTCATTTATTGGCCTCAGGATTCCTGCACCAGATGAGTGATATAAAATTGAATCCACGTGCCCATTTGGTGCATACCTTGAACATTGCTTTAACTTTTACACAGAATATGTTTTTGTTTGTTTACTTGTTTCTAGAAGTTCCAGGAAGAAAAACAAATTTCATATAGCTTCCTTAGACCAAGGAGAAAAATCTTTCCCTTTTTTTTAAATTGAAGGGTCAGCTTGTTCAGGGTCCCAGATTTATGCTATTTCAAAGATAAATCCCTGATTTACCTTGAAGAAAGCCAGATATCTTATCTCCACATAGGTATTAGCCCCTATCTCCTAAGTCTATACTATATTCAGTAGAATTTCCCTTGATTGCTTAGAGATTTTTTTTCTGTCATCTGAGGATTTGCCTTTCTTTTGAGCAGATATATTTTTAAGCATTTTGATCACATAGAAGCAACATTTGTAAATATTTTAGCATGCAGTGGTGTCCACATTGGCTCTGTCCACAGTTTTTTGAAACAAAATTCTCCAAAATGTTTCCAATTCTCTGTAGCATGATAAAATGTTACATTAACTTTTCTTCCTTCTTTTTGTCAATAAAGCCATGTTGACAATTTAACTATGTGCCTGGAGCTAGAATATAAAATTTATAACATCAGGTCTTTATCTTAGGTTTTTAATCAATTTTGGATCCTTTTGTAGAGAAGCTTAATATTCTCAACTAAATATAATAGTATGTTTCAATCTAATAGTGTAAACTATTGTGGTCATGCTTATAAAGTTTCTCGACTTGATCTAATAAAAAGACTGATTATATGCACTAAAGTACAAATAATTATTTTAACGATATTAGATAATTACCTGATAAATTGAACATAATTATTAGTAGTAAAATATCTTTAACTTATAAATATACATATGTATATGTAGATTCTCTCTATATTCTCTCTATATGTAGACTCTCCAGTACACAGTCAAAATGAAAGAACAATTGAACCCCAAAACATCTATCATCTCTCTGAAGCAGTTAAAGATGTGTTCTGGCAATTTGAGGTCTAAGCAAACAATAACGATGAGGCTGGTAATGGGAAAATTAGTAACTGGGCTTTTAAATAATTTTTGAACTTCCTATGCCCTTGAGTTATTTTAATAATTATGATGATGATATTTTAGAGATGCTGTCTTATTCTGCTACCCAAGCTGGCCTTGCATTCCAGGGCTCTAGCTATCTTCCAGCCTCAGCCCCCTGAGTACCTGGGACTACAGGTGCATGTCACTGTGCCCTGACCCTGAGCCATTTTATTTGTATTGCTAGTTGAGAGTTGATTCACATGAGATTATGTGTTTTAGCCATGGGTGACATAAATAGATAAGAGATACTAAACATCACAGTTTAAGTTGATTATATGTTAGTATTAAAATTATATATATATATAATTTATTTTAATGGATTATATTTTAAATAGTGATTTGTTAACAATTTACCAATCTATTTTTATTAAAATATAATGCTACTTTTCAAATATAATTGTATATTCCTTACCTATTTTATATTTGAAAAAAATACTTTCTATAGTATGAATACCTAGGCATTATTTATTTAGGGAGAAGAGATCTAGAAAATGTTTTTAATCACCTTTTTGTTTCTCTTCAATCTTCTTCTGATTTTCTTCTTCATTAGAAATTTTCTGCTCACAGAAGAAATATTTATACAAGTAACTAAAAACAATGTTTTGTCACTATGGTTCATATTCTTTTTTTTTTTTTCTTTTTTTTTTTTTTTGGAGACAGAGTCTCACTCTGTTTCCCAGGCTGGAGTGCAGTGGCGCAATCTCGAAACACTGCAAGCTCCGCCTCCTAGATTCACGCCGTTCTCCTGCCTCAGCCTCCCGAGTAGCTAGGACTACAGGCACCCGCCACCACGCCCGGCTAATTTTTTGTATGTTTAGTAGAGATGGGGTTTCACTGTGTTAGCAGAATGGTCTCGATCTCCTGACCTCGTGATGTTTCTCGGTAGCAAGGATATAAAACATACTACCAAAAATATTAAAACAACACCAAAGTTAGTGCATACAAATCAAAGTGAAGATGCTATGTACATAAGATTCAGAATTTGATGGGAAGTATATGAGAAGCTGGGGAAAATAAGCTCCTTTGTATGTTGTTACTCTATGACTTTCAAGTTATATGTAGGTCCAAAGTATCCTTTTTAAAGTAATAAAATGAAGATTCATCTCCAAAAGGAAATACATCTTTCCTAAGAGCACAAATAGTTATATGGCTAACAAAGATCTTATTCAGTATCCTGGAAATGGCTACTGATGAAGACCAAATGGATAATGCTTGTAGTCTATAGACATCTTTAAATTCATTGTCCAAAACTAAATTGCCTTTCTTTTCCTAGAAGCCTCCTCTTCCTGTATTCCACATGTCATGTAAATGAAATAATGATACTTTTTGTAACAAATTAAAATACTGTTTCTCCCTTCCTTCTTTTATCCTTATATCCAATGTTCCACCAATTCCTATTGGTTCTATGTCTCTAATTACCTTCTCAAACCTATAGCTTTCTCTTTATCCCTGTCATCTTCACTTTAGGCCTAACCCCACCATTTTCTTCTACTTCTTACCAGGGCCACTGGGATATTTTCCTAAGTTACTTCCTTTCTAGACTGTGAGGGCTTTTTTTCCTTTTGATTTCTGTTTTGGTTATCTTGCATTTAAATACTTTATACTACATGTAATAAGAATCTTTTTAAAAAATATCTTTACTGAGATACAATTCACATACCAAAAGCTCACACTTTAAAGTTACAATTCAGTCATTTTAGCATATTTATGGATTTATGTAATAATCACCTTTATCTAATCTAGAACGTTTTCATCACCATGGAAAGAAAACCCATACCCATACCCATTAGCAGTCATTTTCCATTTTCCCCTCATCCCAGCCCTTGGCAACTACGAATCTACTTTTTGTCTTATAGATTTGCCTATTCTGGGTATTTCTTATATATGAAACCTACAGTATGTGGGCATTTCTGACTGGTTTCTTTCACTTATTATAATGTTTTCATGGCTTATTCACACTGTAGCATATATCAGTAATTTATTTCATTTTTGTGGCTGAGTAATATGGTATTCTATGGCTTTACCACATTTTGTTTATCCATTCATTCATTAATAGATATTTGAGTGGTTTCTCCTTTTTATTGTTATGAGTAATACTGGTATAAGCATTCATGTAAAACTTTTTGTGTGGACATATTTTCATTGTCATTTCTGGGTCATAACATAACTCTGTGTTAAATTTGAGGAACTTACAGAATTTTTTTCAGACTGGCTGCACAACTTTACGTTTTCACCATCAGTGCATGAGGGTTTTACTTTCTGCCATCCTTGTCAACACTTGTTATTATCTATCCTTTTCATTCTAGCCATCATAGTGGAGGTAAATTGGTATATAATTATGGTTTTGATTTGGATTTCCTAAATGACATTAGCATTCCTTAAATGCCTGTCAGAAGAATGAGTAAATGAAAAAATATTGTTTGATACTATTTAATATACCATTTTAAGTTGAAACATTATAACCAAGTTTCTATCAACTTTTAAAAAACTCCTTAGATAATATTAATTTTATGATTAGTATCTATATTATTTCTTTCCTAATTGTATTTTCTAATGTCATTTGCTCAGTAATGGTGTTCTGAAAGGTACATAAAGAAGTAACTCTTAAAGGCATAGTTGTACTACCTACAATTTGAAACAGGTGTAGGTTTATGTGGTAATTCTCTCTGTGCACATTTTCCCCAGTCATCATTGCCATTAACTTCAAAATGCTGTAGGTTAGAGACTGACAGTAAAATAGAGAAGTTAAACTCTGAGTATTTTCTTTTTTGTTTGTTTTCTTTAGTCTCTGCTCTGTCATAAGTTGGTATTTTTTAAACTCATAAAAAACAAAAACTCCAACCCAAGAGAGAACAGTTAACATATTAGTCTCTCACACATTGAAATTTGCAAGACATTTAGAAAACAATGTGACATCAGTGTGATGCTATAAATTATAATAAAAGCTGTCAGTAATATGTCATAGAAACAGCTTCAAAACTTAGAATTTAGATTGTATTCCATATGGCTATTTTTAGGAAATAAGCCTGATGTCCTTGCATTTTAAAAAATCCTGTTTACCATCTGAATCTTCAAAGTTCGAAACTGTGTTACTCTGACAGTAATATTAGTAAAAATTAAGTAGAGAAATCCAGGTTTTAGATGATCTGGTTGTTAACAAATACCAAATTTGGTTATTTTACTTGCTGTTTTCCGTTTTTTAAAGAAACAGTTGGAGACAAGCAATAATATCAAACAAGACGAGGGCCCATAATATTATGTAAAAATCTCATTAAAAAATTATAATATTCTGAATTTTTATACTCTAGGAATTAAAACCTTAAAGCTAGGCATTCTTGAAATCTTGATGAATTTTATACTCTAGGGAAACAATTAGTTAACTATCAGAATTTAAAAAAATACTCATATAACAGTATGTTATGCTATTCTGCCTAAAACTACTCTAGAGCTGAATAAGTCCTAAGATTTTAATTTTTAATTAGGTAGAAAACTGTTTATTTCCTGTTTAGCAACAGTCTCAGAAATTTAAAAACAGTGAAAATAACTCATATTTATTCGTGCCAATGAATTTTAGCTAAAGTATAATTTAGTAAGTTGTTTTCAAATCTAGCGACTTAAATAAAACTGATGGACATAAAATTATACTAATAAATGTTATGAGACAACCAATCATTATTTTCATTTGAGAGCAGAATACTAAAATTTACTGGAATTTGACTATTCATACAAGATGGTTTACCCCAGATTCTTGGAAGATCATCAGCACCAGCAATGTTCATGTACATAAACTTCATCACTTACTCATTTGTGTGGAAGCCATAGAATCTGTTTGGCTTAACACTTCTGAGAGTGAGCAAGTAAAAAAGTAGAATAAAAACATTGTTTAAAACTTGGGATGTTTGCCTAGATACTTGGCCAAGTTTTTCCTACTTACCAACAAAATAATATAGATAGGAAAAAGTAATATTCCATTAAATTGTTGTAACCACCCTTTTTACATATAATTTACAGCCTCACTAGAAAATCTTTATTGAATATCTACCTGTATTAGTCAAGGTTCTCTAGAGGCACAGAACTAAGAAGATATATTTATATATGAAAGGGAGTTTATTAAAGAGAATTGACTCACAATCACGAGGTAAAGTCTCACAATAGGCTGTCTGCAAGTTGAGGAGCAAGGAAGCCAGTGGTGGATCAGTCTGAGTCCCAAAACCTCAAAAGTAGGGAAGCTGACAGTGCAGCCTTCAGTCTGTGGCCAAAGGCCCTGGAGCCCCTGGAAGATACTGGTATAAGTCCAAAAGTCTAAAAACTGAAGAACCTGGAGTCTGATGTTCGAGGGCAGGAAGCATCCAGCATGGGGAAAAGATGAATGCCAGAAGACTCAGCAAATCGGCTCCTTCCAATTTCTTCCGCCTGCTTAATTCTAGCCATGCTGGCAGCTGATCACATGGTGCACACCCAGATTGAGGGTGGGTCTGCCTCTCCCAGTCCACTTACTCAAATGTTAATCTCTTTTGGCAGCACCCTCACAGACACACCCAGGAACAATCCTTTGCATCCTTCAATTCAATGAAGTTGACACTCAATAATAACCATCCATCACACTACCCTTTCTTCAAAGTATTGTTTGTGGATATTTGCATAATTAATATTACTAAATATTAAACTTGGTAATTTCAAAACCATGAATACTTATTATTGTCAAGTTAATTAATTTGGGTCAGATTTCTAATAGTAACTTTAATAAAAGGCAACGTGCAGCTGCAGGGCAGTGGAAAGAGCACTTGAGAAGCAGTTAGGCCTAGAATTGACTCCTAGCCCTGCTAGTAAATGTACATCTTGGAAAAACTTTGTTTAATACAGACCTTGTTTTCTTCACCTCTAAGGTAAGAGAACCATATCCTTTCGTATCCTTTTCAATTTCTATATTATGGAGTCTATGAAAGGAGTGTACTCAGAAGTCTCACAAGTGTTCAATTGCACACTTGTCTTTACAAGGACATTTACCTTTAATAAAAACTTCACAATATGCTAATTTATAGAAAGGCAAGGGATGTTACTTAAACTATAAAAATCTTTCACAATATAAATGGAAATAAGACTATAATAAATATATTTATTAATGTTTATTAATATATATTTTCTCTTTTTCAGTGACTTAATTTGCTTTGTTGTTGGACACATCTGGTGGTCTATCTGCCACTATCTTCCATGCTCAATCTTCACAAGGAAAGTATCCTTAGCTTCACAGTGGTTTGGTCATCATCTTTCCTGGCTCTCAGTGTTTTAGATACATGATAAGATTGCACATTTAGGTCTCACGCGGTTGTATGAAGTCACATGACTAATTGTGGTCAATTAATTGTGAGCAGATGTAACTTACAAATTGAGTATTTAATTGCCAATAATCCAGCACTCTCTTTTCCAACTGGTACATGACAGACAATGCCTAAGATAGAGACTCCTCTGTCAGTCTCATACCTGAGTGACCATGAAGAACAGGGACAACCCTGGATATGATATATAATAATAAAAAAATGCATTCCCTTCTGCCACTGAAACTTTGTGATTCCTTACACAATATAATTTAGCCTGCCTCCATTAACACAAATATAATATAAAAATGAAGCATTTTCAGTTGGTATCTTGCTCAGATATTTTAAAGTATTGTACTCAATTGAATAAAGTATGCTATCCTAATGAATTTTAAAATATTGTTTGAGGACCTACTATGTGCTAGGCACTAATCTAGGTGCTGGGAATACAGTGGTGAACAAAGAAGACAGTTCTTGCCCTCCTAGAGTACATATTACACCGAGCAGGAGACATGATCGACTTTTGTCTTTCCTGTCCAGATCTATTCTCTATCCTTCTCCACCCTGTTATGTGCTCCAGGAGGCTTATCCTTAAGGTCAAATCTTCAGGATTCCTTACCTTGTGTCTTCTGATTAGGATTGTTCCATGGGGTGTGGGTTGATAGGCAGATCACAGTGAAGTTGAGAAATTAAGTTGATGTTCTTATATCCTTCTGCTCTTTCTCTGCCAGTTATTAACTGCAGATAAGTTGTGTCCTTTTACAAGGTTATGAAGAGTCAGGTAAGGTTGCATTCTCCGTGTAGCTTTCCAATCCAGGTTCTCATAAACCCTCTCTCTCCTTTCCTCTTTACTCCTAGGGATGGAATGTCTTTCCACTGTTGCTATCCCTGGGATGTTGCACTATCTCTTGTTAATTTGTCTAACTCCTGCTCACACTTTGCCACTAATCCTTTTTATTAAACTCTCCTCAAATTACTACTTTTGAGTGTTTCATCTATTTTCTGTCTGGACATGTACTGATATCTTACACACACACACACACACACACACACACACACACGTATAACATTTTAACTGGTGCTAAGTGCTACGAAGACAAATAAAATATGGTAAGAAACATATAGTTCTTGAAAAATGGTAATTTAAATTTAATGGTCAAGAAAGATCCCTGGTAGGGAGATCATTTGAGTAGAAACCTGAAAGAAGGGAGAAAGTGAACCACACAAGTGTCTGGACAAGCTTTGTACACAAAGTGAATACTAATTTCTGAAGACAGGAACAAGCTTAGCATGTTGGACTGAAAGAACTCCAGTATGTTTAGAAAACAAATGAGTGAGGAGTAGAATAGTAAAAGGTGAGAATTATTTGCCCTAATTATATTTTTAAAAATTACTTCACATGCCATGTGATTTAAAGGGAGCAAGATTAAAAGTAAAAGCAGGAATCCAGTAAGGAAGATATTGTAGTAGCCCAGAAAAGGGATAATGATGGATATGAGAAATTTTTGAACATTATATATAATTTCCAGGAAAAGCGACCAGAAAATACTGATGGAGTGAATGTGGAGTGAAGAGAAAACAGAAAATCAAGGATGATTTCTAGATTTTTGGACTGAGTGATTTGATAAAGTATAGTACCATTTACTGCAGTGGAAATTATTAGAGAAAAGGTGAGTTTGAGGGGGAAAGCCTTCTGTTTAATCTTACCCTCATTATGGATGAATTTCAGTTAAAATTGACTATAGCAGTTTACATAAAATTGTGGTGATTTACTTGACAGTCCTTGGCTAGAGAGGTAGGATTTAGATCCCTTTCCCTTGAATCAGAGTTCGCTTAGGATTGGCTTGGCAAATAGAATGTGATGGAAAGATGATGTGGCTTCTACCTCATTTGCTGGAAAACTATTGCTTACAGCTGTGAAATGGCATGAAGTTGTCTGAGTAATCTGAAGTCACCATACTGTGAAGAAATCAATTCACATCAAGAGACTATGTACTGTTGCTCTGTTGATCAGTTTTAGTGTTTTAGTCTTTCCAAACCAAGCATCAGGTATTAGTAAAGGAGTTTCCACATATTTGCTATTCTCCAGCCATTGAGTCATCCCCAGCCATCATGTATTTCTGAGGTTCCAGACATAGTGAATTAGACAAACCAGAGCTGCTATCCTTTGTCTGAATTCCTGACTCACAGAATTTGTAAGTCAAATAAAATGACTTTTTAAAAAGTCAGTAAGTTTTTAAGCAGTTTCTTAGGTATCAATAGTAATCAAAACGCTGTAGAAAACAATAACAATAATGTCTTATTTAATTTAAAATAAGGAGGTAATTAAAACATAAAATAAAAATGACATATTAATTTGGAGAATGGTGCTAAAATGTTCTAAGGAGTTGTAGAGAAGCAGTGTTATTGTACCAACTAATATTATACATTGTTATAATAAAGATTTCTATATCTAGGTTAACCACTCAAAGAATTTTTAAAAACTGCATAACTTCCAAGCTAATGGAGGGAAAATGAAATGATAAAAACATACTCTTTGAAATGTGGCAAAAGATAAAAACATAGAAGATGACACATATAAAGAACCAATAAAAGTGGGTAGTTTTAAACCAAAATATTATAGTAATTTCATTAAATATAAGTGGATTAAATGTCCCTAGTTAACAAAGATGATCAGACTGGGTACGAAACCAAATACAGTGTTATACTTTTTTTTTTTTTTACGAGCATCATATCTAAATCATAAATAAAACAAAAGTCTGAAAAAAAATAGAAAATATATACCACATAAGCACCAAACAAAGCAGGAAAAATAAAGTGCAATAATTCATAAAGAAAGGTTAAATTAACCAAAAAGAAATATTCTAAGTTAGTATGGACTATTATTGCTTTAAAATATATAAAGCAAAAATGGAAAGAACTATGAGGAGAAATGATCAAATCCAAAATCGTAGTGTGAGATTTTAACTGAGTAAATGAGATACTAAGTGGGTTATTTCAAAAATGCAAGGTTGATTTTATATTAGCAAAAAAAAAAAAAAACATTATTATTAACCACAATAACAAAGGAGGAAAATAATATGATCATTTCAAAAGATGCAAAATAAATTTGGTAAAACTTAACATTTATCCATTGGTAAAAAATAGCAAACTACAAATAGAGGGATTTTTGCAAACTAGAAATGGAGGACTATCCATTGGTAAAGCTAGAAATGGAGGGATTAAATTTTTTACAAAAGTATTTGCAAAAATCTACAACAACTATTGTATTTAATGGTAAAATACAGAAAAATTTCCTTTCAAGTTTAGGAATAAGAAAATTATGCCCAGGCTGGGCGCGGTGGCTCACGCTTGCAATCCCAGCACTTTGGGAGGCTGAGGTGGGCAGATCACGAGGTCAGGAGTTCAAGACCAGACTGACTAACATGGTGAAACCCCATCTCTACTAAAAATACAAAAATTAGCTGGGTGTGGTGGCAGGTGCCTGTAATCCCAGCTACTCAGCAGGCTGAGGCAGGAGAATCGCTTGAACTTGGGAGGCAGAGGTTGCAGTGAGCCAAGATCACACCACTGCACTACAGCCTGGATGACAGAGTGAGACTCTGTCTAAAATAAATAAATAAATAAATAAATAAATAAATAAATAAATAATAAATAAATAAGAGAAAAGAAATAAAATGATGCCCAATATCATCATCACTATTTACCATTATACTGGATATCCTGGTTAGTGAAATAAATGAAGAAAAAAAATCACAGGATATAAGGATTGAAAAACAACCCTTATTAGATAATCAAAGATGTCCTTATTAGAAGATGAGAAATTATATATGCGGATAAACAAAAAGTATCTACAGATATATTATTAGACTAGTAATTGAATTTAGTAGATTGATGGACACAAGGTAAATTACATTTTCATATATTAGCAAAATAGCATTTTGAAAGGGAAATTTACAACTAAGATATCATAAAAATAATATTATAATATCAACTACTAGAAATGCATTTAATAAAATGTGTAAGATAGTTCTACCCAGAATATGATAAATCATTGATTAAAGAACTTTAAAAAGACTTAAATCAATAGAGGAAAATTTTATGTATTAAATTGGATGAGGCAATGCCATGAAATTAATTCTTCCCAAAACCAATTTATATATTCAATAAAATTTCAATTAAGATCTAATCAGATTACACTTTTAAAACTCAACAAGCTTATTCTAAACTTTATATGAAAATTCAAAAGGCAAGTATAGCCACAACGTTTCTTAAAAAGAACAAGATAGAAAGGTGTGCTTTTAAAGATATCAAGAATTATTTGAAAACTATGCCCAGAAAAGCAGTATAGTATTCACAAAAGGATAAAAAACCAGATCATTAATACAGAATAGAAAGTCCAGGAACTGACTCAAGCACATATTAATATTTGATTTGCAATAAAGTCTGCTCTGCAGAGAGAATGGAAATAATGGCCTTTAAAATAAGTGGGCCCTAGAACAAATGTATATCCGCATTTGAAATAAAAAAAACACAAAAACCTGTCACCCCCAACCTCATGTAACACCCCGAAATTAATTTGAGGTGGATTATAATTCTAATGGTCAGTCCTGAATATCCTTGTTAATTTTCTGTCTCATTGACCTAATATTGACAGTGGGGTGTTAAAGTCTCCCACTGGTATCGTGTGGGAGTCCAAGTCTCTTTGTAAGTCTCTAAGAACTTGCTTTATGAATCTGGGTGCTCCTGTGTTGGGTGCATATATATTTAGGATAGTGAGCTCTTCTTGTTGCATTGATCCCTTTACCATTATGTAATGCCCTTCTTTGTCTTTTTTGATCTTTGTTGGTTTAAAGTCTGTTTTATCAGATACTAGGATTTTAACCTCTGCTTTTTTTTTTTGCTTTCTATTTGCTTGGTAAATATTCCCCCATCCCTTTATTTTGAGCCTATGTGTATCTTTGCACATGAGATGGGTCTCCTGAATACAGCAGACTGATGGGTCTTGACTCTTCATCCAATTTGCTAGTCAGTGTCTTTTAATTGGGGCATTTAGCACGTTTACATTTAAGGTTAATATTGTTATGGGTGACTTTGATCCTGTCATTATGATGCTACCTGGTTATTCTGCCCGTTAGTTGATGCAGTTTTTTCGTAGTGTCAATAGTCTTTACAATTTGGTATGCTTTTTCAGTGGCTGGTACCATTTTTTCCTTTCCATATTTAGTGCTTCCTTCAGGAGCTCTTGTAAGGCAGGCCTGGTGGTGACAAAATCTCTCAGCATTTGCTTGTCTGTAAAGGATTCTATTTCTCCTTTGCTTATGAAGCTTAGTTTGGCTGGATATAAAATTCTGGTTTGAAAATTCTTTTTTTTAAGAACACTGAATATTGGTGCCCACTCTCTTCTGCTTGTAGGATTTCTGCAGAGAGATCCACTGTTAGTCTGATAGGCTTCCCTTTGAGGGTAACCAGACTTTTTTCTCTGGTTGCCTTTAACACTTTTTCCTTCAATTCAACCTTGGTGAATCGGATGATTATATGTCTTGGGGTTGCTCTTCGCAAGGAGTATATTTGTGGTGTTGTTTGTATTTCCTGAATTTGAATGTTGGCCTGTCTTGCTAGGTTGGGGAAGTTCTCCTGGATAATATCCTGAAGAGTGTTTTCCAGTTGCTTCCATTCTTCCCATCACTTTGAGTTACCCCAATCAAACATAGGTTTGGTCTTTTTCACTTAGTCCCATATTTCCTGGAGGCTTTGTTTGTTCCTTTTCATTCTTTTTTCTTTAATCTTGTATTCACACATTACCAAGGAGACCTAATAGACATCTACACAACTTTCCATGCCAAATCAACAGAACATACATTCTTCTCAGCACCACATCACACTTATTCTAAAATTGACCACATAATTGAAAGTAAAACAGTCCTCAGCAAATGCAAAAGAACAGAAATCATAAAAAACAGTTTCTCAGACAACAGTGCAATCAAATTAGAACTCAGGATTAAAAAACGCACTCAAAACCACACAACTACATGGAAACTGAACAACCTGCTCCTGAATGACTACTGGATACATAAAAAAATTAAGGGAGAAATAAATAAGCTCTTTGAAACCAATGAGAACAAAGACACAATGTACCAGAATCTCTGGGACACAGCTAAAGCAGTGTTTAGAGGGAAATTTATAGCACTAAATGCCCACAGGAGAAAGCAGGAAAGATCTAAAATCAACATCCTAACATCACAATTAAAATAACTAGAGAAGCAAGAACAAACAAATTCAAAAGATAGCAGAAGACCATAAATAATGAAGATCAGAGCAGGACTGAAGGAGATAGAGACACGTAAAGCCCTTCAAAAAATCAATGAATGCAGGAGCTGGTTTTTTGAAAAAATTAAGAAAATAGACCACTAGCCAGGCTAATAAAGAAAGGAGAGTAGAATCAAATAGACACAATAAAAAAATGATAAAGGGGATATCACCACTGATCCCCCAAAAATACAAACTACCATCAGAGGATACTATAAACACCTCTATGCAAATAAACTAGAAAATCTAGAAGAAATGGATAAATTCCTGGACGTATACACCCTTGCAAGACTAAACCAGAAAGCAAATGAATCCCTGAATAGATCAATAACAAGTTCTGAAATTGAGGCAGTAATCAATAACCTACCAATCAAAAAAAGGCCACGACCAGATGGATTCACAGCCGAATTCTACCAGAGGTACAAAGAGGAGCTGGTACCATTCCTTCTGAAACTATTCCAAACAATAGAAAAAGAGAGACTCCTCCCTAACTCATTTTATGAGGCCAGCATCATCCTAATACCAAAACCTGGCAGAGACACAACAAAAAAAGAAAATTTCAGGCCAATATCCCTGATGAACATTGATGCGAAGATCCTCAATAAAATACTCTCAAACTGAATCCAGCAGCACATCAAAACCTTATGCACCACAATCAAGTCAGCTTTATCCCTGGGATGCTAGGCCAATTCAACATACACAAATCAATAAACATAATCCATCACATAAACAAAAGCAATGACAAAAACCACATGAATATCTTAATAGATTCAGAAAAGGCCTTTGATAAAATTCAACAAGCTTTCATGCTAAAAACTCTCAATAAACTAGGTATTGATGGAATGTATCTCAAAATAATAAGAGCTATGTATGACAAACCCACAGCCAGTATCATACTGAATGGGTAAAAGCTGGACGCCTTCCCTCTGAAAACGGGCACAAGACAAGGATGCCCTCTCTCACCATTCTTATTCAACACAGTATTAGAAGTTCTGGCCAGGGCAATCAGGCAAGAGAAAGAAATGAAGGGTATTCAAATAGGAAGAGAGAAAGTCAAATCGTCTCTGTTTGCAGATGACATGATTGTATATTTAGAAAACCCCATTGTCTTAGTGCAGAACCTCCTTAAGCTGATAAGCAACTTCAGCAAAGTCTCAGGATACAAAATCAATCTGCAAAAATCACAAACATTCCTATACACCAATAACAGAGAGCCAAATCATGAGTGAACTCACATTCACAATTGCTACAAAGAGAATAAAATACCTAGGAATACAACTTACAAGGGAAGTGAAGGACCTCTTAAAGGTCAACTACAAACCACTGCTCAAGGAAATAAGAGAGGACACAAACGAATGGAAAAACATTCCATGCTTATGGATAGGAAGAAACGTAAAAATGGCCATACTGCCCCAAATAATTTATAGATTCAAAGCTACCCCCATCAAGCTATGATGGACTTTCTTCCCAGAATTAGAAAAACCACTTTGAATTTCATATGGAACCAAAAAAGAGTCCGTATAGCCAAGACAATCCTAAGCAAAAAGAGCAAAGCTGGAGGCATCACGCTACCTGACTTCAAACCATATACAAGGCTACAGTAACCAAAACAGCATGGTACTGGTAACAAAACAGATATGTAGGCCAATGGAACAGAACAGAGGCCTCAGAAATAACGCTACACATCTACAACCATCTCGTGTTTGACAAACCTGACAAAAACAAGCAATGGGGAAAGGATTTCCTATTTAATAAATGGTGTTGGGAAAACTGGCTAGCCATATGCAGAAAACTGAAACTGGACCATTTCCTTACACCTTATAGAAAAATTAACTCAAGATGGATTAAAGACTTAAATGTAAGACCTAAAACCATAAAAAACCTAGAAGAAAACCTAGGCAATACCATTCAGGACACAGGCATGGGCAAAGACTTCATAACTAAAACACTGAAAGAAATGGCAACAAAAGCCAAAATTGACAAATGGGATCTAATTAAACTACAGAGTTTCTTCACAGCAAAAGACACTATCATCGTAGTGAACAGACAACCTACAGAATGGGACAAATTTTTTTCAATGTATCCATCCAACAAAGGGCTAATATCCAGAAGTTACAAGGAACTTAAACAAATTTACAAGAATAAAACAACCCCATCAAAAAGTGGGTGAAGGATATGAACAGACAGTTCTCAAAAGAAGACTTTTAAGTGGCCAACAAACGTATGAAAAAAAGCTCATCATCACAGGTCATTAGAGAAATGCAAATCAAAAGCACAATGAGATACCATCTAATGACAGTTAGAAGGGCAATCATTAAAAAGTCAGGAAAGCAAACACTGCGTGTACTCACTCATAGGTGGGAATTGAACAATGAGAACACTTGGACACAGGAAGGCGAACATCACACACCGGGGCCTGTTGTGGGGTGGGGGGAGGGGGGAGGGATAGCATTAGGAGATATACCTAATGTAAATGACGAGTTAATGGGTGCAGCACACCAACATGGCACATGTATACATAAGTAACAAACCTGCACGTTGTGCACATGTACCCTAGAACTTAAAGTATAATAAAAAAAAAGGAAAAAAAAAGTCATGAAACAACAGATTCTGGAGAGGATGTGGAGAAATGGGAACACTTTTACACTGTTGGTGGGAATGTAAATTAGTTAAACCATTGTGTAAGACAGTGTGGCAATTCCTCAAGGATCTATAACCAGAAATACCATTTGACCCAGCAATCCCATTACTGGGTATATACCCAAAGGATTATAAATCATTCTTCTATAAAGACTCATGCACACACATGTTTATTGCAGCACTATTCACAAAAGCAGAGACTTGGAACCAACTCAAATGCCCATCAGTGATAGACTGGATAAAGCAAATGTGGCATATATACATCATGGAATACTATGCAGCCATAAAAAGGATGAGTTCATGTCCTTTGCAGGGTCATAGATGAAGCTGGAAACCATTGTTCTCAGCAAACTAACACAGGAAGAGAAAACCAAACACCGCATGTTCTCACTCATAAGTGGGAGTTGAACAATGAGAACACATGGACACAAGTAGGGGAACATCACACACTGGGGTCTGTCGGGGGGGTGAGGAGCTAGGGGAGGGATAGCATTAGAAGAAATATCTAATGTAGATGATGGATGGATGGGTGCAGCAAACCACCATGGCATGTGTATACTTATTTAACAAACCTGCACGTTCTGCACATGTATCCCAAAACTTAAAGTATAATAAAAAATATCTAACGGTAAAAAAGCTTACAACAAAAGTCATAAAAGAAGATATAGAAAAAACATTTTAATTTTATTCAGATAAACTGGAAATGAGGTGTATTAAGCCTAAACAAAAAGTTGAACATTTGACAACATTAAAATAAAAACTGTTCAATAAAAGACATCATTAAGAAAGTGAAAAGTAAAGCCATACAATTGGAGAAGATGTTTGTAATAAATGTAATGTACAGCATGCTTTAATATAGAATCTATAACTACCTACCCCAAAAAGCCCAATAGAAAAATGGCTATGGGACCTCAACTGGTACTGCATAAAAAATCATAGCCAAAGGGAAAATGGACAAATGAAAATGCTCAAAGAAACACAAATTGAATCCACAATGTTATATAGCTATATAACCCAATAAAACAGCAAAGAGGTAGAAAGTAGAATGATGCTTACAAGAGGCTGGGAAGAGGAAAGCACAGAAAAGTTGGTTAAGAAAAGTTGGCTAATGAGTACACAATACATTTAGATTGAAGGAATAAGTTCTAGTATTTGATAGCCAGTAGGGTGACTACAGTTAACAATAATTTATTGTGTATTGCAAAATCACTAAAAGAGAAGATTTGGAATGTTGCCAATTCAAAGAAATGGTAAAATTTGAGATAGCGGGTATCACAATTTCTCTGGTTTGATTATTGCACATTGTATGCATACATCAAAATATCATGTGTGACCCAGAAATATGTAAAATCATGATGTATCAATAAAAAAGAGAATAGAAAATATTATATGATGGTGAAAATGTAAAGGGCATTCTCAAAACTGGTGCTATTAAATCACTTTGCAGAAGAGTTTTATATCATCCTTTTAAGTTGAACGAATGAATACATTCATATCTAGCAATTCACTTACCACAAAAGTACATGAACATTTATACCAGAGTAAATTTGAAGAAATGTTTGTGGAAACATTATTCATGATATAAAATACTTGAAAGCACCGAAATGTCTAGCAACAATATAATGGATAAATATATTGTTATTATATTCATACAGTGGAAGACACATAGCAATGAACATGAACAAAACACAATTACACCTACATATTGATACGAATGGATCTCATAAACCTAAGTGTGAGTGAAAGTATCCAGACACAGTAGGAAAAGTAATACAGATGTTCCTTGACTTACAGTGGGGTTACATCCTGATAAACCCACAATAGGTTGAGGGCATTTTAAGTCAAAAATGCATTTAATACACCTAACCTACTGAACATCATAGCTTAGCCTAGCCTACCATAAAAATGCTCAGAACATTTCTGTTAGTCTACACTTGGGCAATAGTAAAGTGTTGAATATCTCATGTAATTTATTGAATAATCTACTGAAAGTGAAACAGAATGGTTGTATGGGTACCTGTAGTATGGCTTCACACCACTTTAAGGTCCAAAAATCATAAGTTGAATCATTTTAAGTTGGGAGACTATTTGTATGTGATTTTATTCACATATCTGCAACAAGTTAACAAGCAAAGCTCAAATCTACTTTTAATCGATCGCAGGTTTAGGGAGAAATCACATTAAAAAAATATTATGAGATTGCCATTAAAGTCAACATTGTAATTTATTTTATACATAAAGTGAGCATAGTGATTTGGAAGGGGCAAAAATAAACTTTAGGCTTCTGACATTGTCCTATTTCTTGAACTGAGTAGTAATCACATGAATTTCTGCTTTGTGAAAAATCTATGAACTGCACATTTTAGTTTTGCACATTTATATTCATGGGTGTTATATCTAATTAAGTGAAATAGTAAAGAAAACTCAACCTAATTCTACCTTTCATGGAAAGAACGGAACTCAGAATACTTCATGATTGCATGCATAAAAAATGAGGCAGTTGTGAAATAAGCTAATTATGAAATCAAAGAAATTTATATGTTAGCTTCAAAACATATTGTCAGCTGTTATTAACCTAGGGTTGTTCTCCTCTCTTAGAGTGCATTTGGAAATGTGTGAAGGCATTTCATGTCATTACAATTACCAGTTCCTGGCACTTAGTACCCTGGGGCCAAGGATGCAAACATTATCCAATATGAGGAATAGTATGACACAACAAATCATTGCCCTGCCTCAAATGTCAACAGTATCCTTTTTCAGAAATATGCAGGCTAAGTTAAAATGATTTGGCACAAATTTTCAAGAGTTATATAAAGCCATACCCGTTCTAAATTATGCTGTAAAACACATATATGTTTAGTTCTACAAAGGGCCAAGCTACTTAAACATGTATTACATGTAGCTCATACCACTCCAAATACTACTTCCATGTATTGATGAATTTTCTTTTAGAGAATTGTGTTAGCATCAGGTAGCTATAGTCAAAGCTTTCCTCTGGTTAAAAGTTTATAGATGTAAGTGCATATATACTACTTAGATTTGTGTCCCTGAAGATTCTCTTTAAAAATCATTCTTGTGGGGGATGGAGCCAAGATGGCTGAATAGGAACAGCTTCAGTCTACAGCTCCCAGCATGAGCGACACAGAAGACGGGTGATTTCTACATTTCCAACTGAGGTACCGGGTTCATCTCACTGGGGAGTGTTGGAAAGTGGATGCAGGAGAGGGGGTGCAGCACACCGAGCGTGAGCCGAAGCAGGGTGAGGCATCACCTCACCCAAGAAGCACAAGGGGTCAGGGAATTCTCCTTCCTAGTCAAAGAAAGGGGTGACAGATAGCACCTGGAAAATCGGGTCACTCTCACCCTAATACTGTGCTTTTCCAATGGTCTTAGCAAACGGCACACCAGGAGATTGTATCCCGCGCCTGGCTCAGAGGGTCCTACACCCATGAAGCCTTGCTCATTGCTAGCACAGCAGTCTGAGATCAAACTGCAAGGCAGCAGCGAGGCTGGGGGAGGGGCACCTGCCATTGCCCAGGCTTGAGTAGGTGAACAAAGTGGCCAGGAAGCTCAAACTGGTTGGAGCCCACCGCAGCTCAAGGAGACCTGCCAGCCTCTGTAGATTCCACCCTTGGGGGCAGGGCATTGCCAAACAAAAGGCAGCAGAATCCTCTGCAGACTTAAATGTCCCTGTCTGACAGCTTTGAAGAGAGTAGTGGTTCTCCCAGCACACAGCTGGAGATCTGAGAACAGAGAGACTGCCTCCTCAAGTGGGTCCCTGACCCCTGGGAGGCACCCCTCAGTAAGGGCAGACTGATACCTCACACAGCTGAGTAATCCTGTGAGACAAAACTTCCAGAGGAATGAACAGGCAGCAACATTTGCTGTTCACCAATATCCGCTGTTCTGCAGTCTGCGCTGCTGATACCCAGGCACCAGGGTCTGGAGTGGACCTCCAGCAAACTCCAACAGACCTGCAGCTGAGGGTCCTGACTGTTAGAAGGAAAACTAACAAACAGAAAGGACATCCACACCAAAACCCAATCTGTACGTCACCATCATCAAAGACCAAAGGTAGATAAAACCACAAAGATGGGGAAAAAAAAAGAGCAGAAAAACGGGAAACTCTAAACAACAGAGCACCTCTCCTCCTCCAAAGGAACGCAGCTCCTCACCAGCAACAGAACAAAGCTGCACAGAGAATGACTTCGATGATTTGAGAGAAGAAGGCTTCAGACGATCAAACTACTCCGAGCTAAAGGAGGAAGTTTGAACCCATGGCAAAGAAGTTAAAAACCTTGGAAAAAAAATTAGATGAATGGCTAACTAGAATAATCAATGCAGAGAAGTCCTTAAAGGACCTGATGGAGCTGAAAACATGGCACGAGAACTATGTGACAAATGCACAAGCCTCAGTAGCTGATTCGATCAACTGGAAGAAAGGGTATCAGTGATGGAAGATCAAATGAATGAAACGAAGCAAGAAGAGAAGTTTAGAGAAAAAAGAATAAAAAGAAATGAACAAAGCCTCCAAG